>NW_008676182.1:0-3740 GCF_000695815.1 Acanthisitta chloris
CGCCTGCTCAGCTCTGTGTCCTGCGGGGAGCACGTGGCTTTCAGGCCGGCGTTACATCGCTGCCTGCCCCTTCCCCTCAGCCCTTACCAGTGAAAACTGACCATATCACAGTAGTCTTCTGTGTTTGTTTACAAACAAGGAAACAAACGTAACTCTTCTAACCTTCAGCAATTTCCCGGCAAGTTAGATTGTGACAGATCCGTTTGTAGGAGATCAGTGTATTAGTCCCTGAAACATGCCGGTAGGTAATCCAGACCCATGTGTAATTGCCAAGATGTGAAGAAGAGAGACAAGGAGAAAATTCATACTGCTAGATTTTGCCATATTTTTTTTGGGTGGGTTTTTTTTTTCCCCCTTTTGAAGCAAATCATAGAATCATAGAGGTTTAGAGGTTGAAACAGACTTTACAGATCATCTAGTCCCAACCCCCTGCCATGAGCAGGGACATCTCCCACTAGACCAGGATGCTCAAGGCCTCATCCAGCCTGAACACTGCCAGGGTTGTGGCATCTAATACCTCTCTGGGCAACCTGTGCCAGTGTCTCACCACCCTCACAGTAAATAACATTTTCCTAATATCTAACCTAAATTTCCCATTTTTCAATTTGTACCCATTGTCCCTTATCCTGTCACTGCAGCTCCTAACAAAGAGTCCATCTCCAGCTCCCCTTTAGCTCCTTCAGATACTGAAAGGTTGCTATGAGGTCTCCACACAACCTTCTCCAGGCTGAACAGCTCCAACTTCCTCAGTCTGTCTTCATAGGAGAGATGCTACAGTCTGTTTATCAGCTTCGTGGCCTCTTCTGGACTTGCTCCAACAGTTCCATGTTCTTCTTATGTTGAGGGCATCAGAACTGCAATCACCAGGATTGTTTCATATCCTTTACAGAGCATCTCAGCTTTTATTTGAAGATATGATAACATGATCCTCATTTTCTCAGAGAAAAATTTGATAATGTCATGCTTGCATCTTACTTCAGCATGTTAAAAAACCCCAACAGGCCCAAACCAATATAATCCCAAGCAAACACTGAAATAAAAAAAAATATTTTTAGCTAATATATCTATGAAGTCTGGCTTGTGTCATCAGAATCCTTTGGGGTGGTGACTGCCTGTACCTTGTCAGCTTGAAGTTGTGAGAAGCTACAGACTTCAGAAGACAGGCTGAGTGCAGCAACAGCTGGAATAAAAATGAATCTGAAGTGTTTGGATGTAGAAGTGTAACCAGGGCATGTTTTGTTGGGAGAAATGGTGTTGCCAACTGTTTTGTCATGAAAAGTTACGCAGTTGTGTTTCTTTTTTTTTTCTAAGTAGTGATAGCAGTTAAATTTAAAAAGTTAAATCAGGATGTTAAAAATATTTTTCCACCAATCTGTCTTCTGTTGTGAGATGTACTGACTAGACAGAGTTTATAGATCAAGGCTGTCCAAGTTAACCTTCTTCTTATTCATCTAATTAAAGGTAGTGGCTTCTTTCAGAGCGGACTTCGTTAAAAGAGTCAGGAATACACACATCCATACATAGATCTCAATCTTTTTTTTTTAAAATGTATGGAAATAAGAAAAATGGTGCAATATGGCTGAACTGGGATGTGGAATTGAACTGTTTCATGAATCTGTTTTTCATTTTGTATGCGGATGATCTTTGTTCAAAGCCAGGTATCAGAAAAAACCTTGTTGCTCATTTCCGGGACTACAGGTAACAGTCACCTCGTCCACCACTGTTCCTGTTTTTCACTCTGATCTTTTTCATTTCCAGGACTACAGATAACAGTCACCTCGTCCACTACTGTTCCTGTTTTTCACTCTGATCTTTAGGTGGCAGTACAGGAACGCAAAATAAAAAAAAAAAAAAGTCGTTTTTGACATTGATTTAGCATTTTAGCAGTCTTATTATGTGTGCGATTAATGTTCGAGGCTTTAGACTGTGAAGTGTAATTCTATACTGGCTTTTGCCAGGACTACAGATAACAGTCACCTCGTCCACTACTGTTCCTGTTTTTCACTCTGATCTTTAGGTGGCAGTACAGGAACGCAAAATAAAAAAAAAAAAAAGTCGTTTTTGACATTGATTTAGCATTTTAGCAGTCTTATTATGTGTGCGATTAATGTTCGAGGCTTTAGACTGTGAAGTGTAATTCTATACTGGCTTTTGCCTCCCAGCTTGTAGTAGTAACTGTTATTTGATGCAACTTTTGGCTGTGTGAGAAGTGCTGGCTGTGCCAGAAGATGTGTAATGATGTGCAGAATATCTCCTTTCTGGAATGCTGGCTGAGAGAAGCATGGTCTCGCCAGGATTTGGGGTCATAGGCTGCTGTAGTGCTGACTGACTGTATGACCTCGGCTGAGTCCTTACAGCAGGGTCTGAGGTACCAAAGCAGGGCAAGGATGGCAGCTGGGGGCAGTTTGCTGCTCCATTTCAGAGAGGAAAGCTCAGATGGTGCAGTAATTCTGCTTAGCCTTATCTCAGTTAAAGTGAATATTATTGTGGATTTAAGTACTGAAGTGTATATATATGTATATGTATATATATATGCTTAATGCATCTAATGGTAGGACTAACAACCCATCCTTACCTTATTGGGCTGTTGGTAAGGTTTTGATAATGAAATTAAAATTTTTGGTCAGTGTCATTAGATCCGCATTGCATGTAGATGGCAGATTTTTGGAACTGTCTCATTTGTGATGGAGATGGTGGATAAACCTAATTGCCTGTGATCCCCAGAGGCTTCAATCACCTTTTGCTGCTTTCCTGGAAAGCAACAATTGTACCTTATTTTTTATTCTCTATCCTTTAAGTGGCTCTCAGGCTATAAAATGACCTTTATCCCAGTCCCTGTCAATTTAGCTCAATTTAGGCTTTTCACAATTACATTATGTTCAGTGGGCTCCCTGTATTCATTTGTGTGTTGACACCACTTTCATAGAATTTGGGCAAGTTAGAAAACTAGGCTGGGAGGTGTGCTTGCTCTGTCCTTGTAGATCCAGGTGATTAATGATCTTATTCTTGGTTACAGTCTCTATTGTCCTGCCAGGGTCAGAAGCTGGGCTTGCAGTGTGATGTCTGAATTTTTTTATTTCCTTAAAAAAGCAAATTACTGCAAACACTGGAATACTGGAGTTGCTTATATGTTTAGAGTTCTGCTATTGATGTTAAATGAGATTATAGATGGTATCAGAATAAATCAGGAAATACAGCTGTTCGCAACTTTCTAGGCAAAGTTTTAAGGTGAAAGAAAGACTTATTTGACATCTTTTCTGCCATTAATTGGTACCTCTTGAGGTATCTGATTTTGTGTGAATTAAGAGCAAAGGATTTGAAACAAAATTATATGTGAGACATGAGCTATACTAAATATCATAATTTTGGGTTCCATGTAGATTTGTGAGAGTGTTTCCCAAGACCTGAGAAATCACACACCACCACCACCACCACCAGAAACATTTCTATCTGTAGCTGAATGACTAATAGCCTAAAAAAAGGTAGCATTTTCCAAAGAAGAGAGTCTCCCTCCCCCGTGTCATCTTACCACCACGGTGTTGAGGGAACTTTACAAAAAGCAGGATAGAAATTTTTTTTTATGCCCTCATGCCAGCTGGAGCCATAGAAGTGGCTTTCAGGCTGCTGTTCCATGTTGTCAGGAGAGTCTTTCACAAGAGAGAATGAAGACAATAGACTACAGACTGTGCTTTCCTGCAGTATCTCATCCAGAGAAGGCCTATAACAGAAATTGCACTCCA
>NW_008676182.1:3764-5456 GCF_000695815.1 Acanthisitta chloris
AGAAGGAAGCTCTAGCATTCAGGATAGCATTCACAGTACGTTGTCCTGGCCTGCGTGTTGATTTGGTTTACCTCCCTCACAGTATGCTTCAGGAGAGTCAGGAGTTTCCTGTGTTGCTGTTAGGAACATCCCTTGGTCGGTGTTATCGACTGACTATTTGTTTCTCTTGGACACTGGTTTTGGGAATGTAATTCAGGTTCTGTTTGCTGTAAATCCTTCTTTCCATTGCACAATATTTTGGTCTTCACTTGGTGCCTCCTTACTGCTTTGGATACTCTGCACTTGTTTTAGCTAAGGTTTGGATCACTGCTTATCTACTTCTTCCCTTCCTCCTCTGCCTTATGATCGTGAGACTGTTGTTCATGTCTTCTGCTGCCAACCTGGCTTTGCTCCTGTTAATAATAGAAGAAATAGAAAAGGGAGAGGCATTGTTAAAAATAAATTCTCCCAGATCAGAGTTTTTATTGCTATGTCTGTCATATATGGAAAATTAAAAATTCAGTTTAGCCATACTTTAAAGGGCCCTAAAGCTATTACTGTGTTGGGATTTTTTTTTACAATTTCCGTGCTTATACTGTTCTCTAATTTGAAAAATATTATATCAAAATTGTTGTCCTGTCAATCTGTGACTGACAATTTAAGTTGTAGTCATCTTGTAGATTCTACTCAACTTGGGCTTTGCTATCTGCAATTCACACCTGATACAATATTTCTGTTCTGCATAGTGCAGTCCATAATATTAATGTTTTAAAATATTAATATGTTCTGCATAAATAGTCTTTGCTTCTGGTTATTGATAAAACCATGAAAATAAGTTTGTGAATCGGATTCTCTTTAGTATGCATTTTCTTAGGGTGAATTGTAATTGTGCAAGTACAAAATTAAAATTAGCGCTACAAGGGAAGACATAAGTGATTAAAATATGGGTAACTTCTAGCTAATGTAATGACACAATTAGTTTCACATATCTCCCAAGAAAGTTTTTAATTATGGGTAAGTTGCTCAAAGTTTTACTCTGTGTTAGGAAATTTATTGTTTGAATTCTTTAAGAATTGTTAATGATATCTTGTCCATAGGCATTGGAATTCATTAATTGTTAGTGGTTGCTTCCACTGTGACTGTACTCAAAAGCCACTATGTGCTTTTTGCCTCAATGGTGTATGGAGTGTTGCTGTTTTCACTTAAGAATCTAGTTGTCTTCAGAATCAGTTGCAACAGCTGTTTTTAATTATCCAGAATTTTATGGGTGAGGGTGATAGAAGTTTTGGCTTGTCTCTCCACATCTATTCATGTTTTGAAGTGAGGTATGGCTCTGCGTGACAACCTACCTGCTGTGCCAGCAAGGAGCTGCTGAAAGGGCAGCTCCTTGGTTTGGGAATGTAATTCAGGTGTTTGGAGCTGAGCTCGGCACCTGCGGGAGGCTCTCACAGCTGACCGGGGCAGGACCGAACTCACTGTGAGAGATTTAAGCCGCCCCAGGGAGCGCTGCGAGCAGAGCGGGCACGGCAGTGCGGGCAGTGCGCGCAGGTAGGGCACAGCACCTTGCGTTATCTGCTTTCTTGTTTGGTTTTTTTTTGGTTGTTTTTTTTTTTTTGGTGGGTTTTTTTTTTCCTCCCCGCAACTCAGCTAGACCCAGCAATAGTATCTACGCGAGTGAAAGCTGTGGCTGCTGCTACCAGGAGGAATGTTCTA
>NW_008676183.1:0-295 GCF_000695815.1 Acanthisitta chloris
CGGCCGGCGGCTCCCGGGGTGCTGCTGACGCCGCCCTGGCAATAGCCCTCTCTTTTCCACAATAGGGCCACCAGATCTGCCATTCAAGGGTTCCGGCACCCTCCCAGGGAGGGGAGGGAGCTCTCGCCAGGAGTTTGGCTAAGCCTCTGTTTGAACAGACACTCGGAGGTGCGGGATCTCCTCCGCGGAAACCTGCGGGATTTCCTCAGGGAGCAAGACACCAAGGTAGGGCTCACGCTGCTTAACCCCAGGGCCGCGCAGGAAGGTTTATTCGCGGCTCTTTCCGAAAGGTGTT
>NW_008676183.1:329-15019 GCF_000695815.1 Acanthisitta chloris
CTTTTATAGGATTCCTGACCCGAGTTGTTTATAACACTCCTGTGTCAAAGGACCCGGAGACTCTCTCCCACTGTATCCCTGCCGCTTCCCTCTTGCAGGAAGATTTCTTTTCGCACTAGAGCTGTTTATTTTCGACTTGTCCGCTGCTGATTGGAAATAACTCCGCTTTAGCCTTACGCATCAGCAGCGCACGCCTGTAACCCCAGCAGGACGTTACCAGCATCAAGAAGGGTGCGAAAACAGAAAGAGTCTTGAAACTTTTACTAGTCTTAATTGGTTTGAAAATAACACAGCGAAGCAGACGAGAAAAATACCGATGGGGAGAGAGATTTGGAGATGCGTATTGAGTGCGTCTTTTCCTAAGGGTTTGGTGTAGGAGTCCTATTAACAATATATGCTGATGCCAGATAGCGCAAATGAGCTGTGTGTGTGTTATCTGGAGCTGCAGGCTGTTTATTTTGTGCAGCCTTTTGAGTGTACATTCAGTGTGGTTGCATGACTAACTGGCTGGAGTGATTCACTGGCTGCTTTATGGGTGACTGCTCAAAACAAGTTGTGAATCAAAAGAGATTTCTTTGGCTGTGGTTTCTAACCTCCCAAGTTAAATGCACCCAGGGTTTAAGGGGAGCTAATGTGAAGACTTCAGTCCCTCAGATCTTGAAGATTTATTAATTTTCCAAGCCCTGCGTTCAAAGCTATGCTGAGTTTCCCGTGTAAGAGGGAGGTGTTGTCTGGGAGGCTTGGAGCCAAGGGCTGCTGCTAAAGGACATCTCCAGACCTGTCCATTCGGTCATCCTCGTTCCTGGCTCTTTAGCCAGTTTTGCTCCCTGAGGTCCTTAAGCTGCTTTATTATTTGTTCAGGACATTTTAGTAGCTGTAAGAATTCTCAGGTAAAAAGTGTTATGCGTCTTGGGGCAGTAAGAGTCTTTTCTTCCCATTTTGCAGCTGGACAAACTGAGACTCTGAGCATCAGAGTGGCTTATGCAAGGTGAAGCTGTGGCCACTCAGTGGCATCAGTGTGACCTTCCTCGGGCCGTGGC
The DNA here is from genome assembly GCF_000695815.1 of Acanthisitta chloris. Lineage (NCBI taxonomy): Eukaryota > Metazoa > Chordata > Aves > Passeriformes > Acanthisittidae > Acanthisitta > Acanthisitta chloris. The sequence continues at coordinate 1,370 of NW_008676183.1, forward strand.
TCGGGCAGGAGAAGGTGCTCAGCCGGCTGTAGAAGGAGCCACTGCTGGAGTCAGAAACTCATGGAGTAGAGGTCCTGTGTTTGATTTTGCAGGGGATTTAACTTAGGTTTCTTGGCAGCCATGTCCTTATTCTGTGCAAGAAGCCGTAGCAATTGGTGTGTTCTCATTCGCTCAAGTCTATCAGTACCTAAAATTGGCTCAACCTGCTGATCCATGTTAATGGTCTAATCTTTAAAAAGCAACTCATCAGTGTGGTCAACATATATTGGCCAACACGAGATATGAGTTGTGCTTTTCATAAAATGCTGAGAAATCCCTGCCCCAAGAGTTGTATATTTCTGAGGTGTTCCTCCTACATATGTGAAAAAAAAAATCCCATCTTAATTACTAATCAGCTTGCAAAGCATAGGTCTCATATCTTCATGTAGACATGTTTTCAAAAGGAAAAGAGATGTAGTTCTGGATTAGGAAAAGCCTGCAGAGTAATGCAGCTAATATAGGACCCCCGTGACTTGAGAAACATTTGCTAGGAGATGGATAGGAACATTTCATAAGAGTAAAGTGCTGGAGTAATTTATCACAGTTACGTCTCTCAGCTGCCTCAATTTGTAAATGAGAGTTCATAAGGAGGAAAGCTACTTGCACATACTAAATAAATGACCTCCACTGTGTTTTCTGTGTGAGTTCAGATGGATCAGTGCTGTGATGCACAGTGGTTAATCTGCTTGGCCATGTTTTTCATTCATGCTTACCAATCCTCTTCGTATTTTGACTGTCACATAAGTAGACATAAAGTGAAAGAGAAAGTGTGATCACCACTGTACTTCTAGGGCCTTTTTTTTGATCAAAGAGTGATCAGTGAGGAACCAGGGAGAAGGATGGAGGGAGGGAGGAACAGAGATGGCTGAGAAGAGACAGGGGAATAATAAGAGGAGATATCTAGGATGGGTGACAGACTCAGCACTACTATAGAAGGTGTTCTGCAGCTGATTGAGGGAGTTATATATGTATGAACCCACCAGTACCAAATTCTTTATGTCTCTGCTGAGAAGAGCTGCGATTCAACTTTTCGTGGCTGCTGTCTTCAGGTCCCATCAGGATTTAGTCATGACAAGCTGATATGTCATGAGCTATGGTCTCTCCTCTGCACTGACTGAAGACCATTGCATTGCCTAAGTCAGCATTAAAAGCCTATTTACATCTGATAATTTAATTTCTTTTAGTGAAGACATGGTTCAAGTGTTTATCTTGTTAATCTGCTTGCTGGAAACAGATGGTTGAGTCGGTATTCTTCCTAAATATATTCCTTATTAGCAAGAGTTGTGTTTATTAGCTGTGAGGCAAGTGGGGAAGCTGGTGATGGAGCCTGAAAGGTAAGCTGGTTTCCTCACCAATAGACATGCTGTGTGCTGAGGCAGGGTGGAAACTCTGAGGGACTTTGGAAGATAACAACCTCCTTTATTCAGTGGAAGTCTGAAAATCCTACGGAACCAAAGGGGAGGAGTCCACAACATCTGGGTCCATCAGAGAAGTGCTGTCAGTGGGGCATGAGGAAACTGAGGAAGAGAGAGACAAAATTTTGGGCAGACTTCTGTCTGGGGAACATGAAATAGGCTCATAAAGTCTCAGTGTAATTCCTGTTTGGTTGCTGTTGTGCCCTATCTGGTCCCTGTGTGGCAGGCACCACTGCTTCAAACAAATACCTTGTGGCTCATCAGTTCCTCCCTGCAGTGGAAACAATCCCCACAGGACTCTGGGTATGGACTGACTGCTTCACTTGGGAGCTGTAACACTGGTTTCAGGGTAGGATGCAGGGTAGGATTTCCATTTCCAAAGAGGGAAATAGGAAACTATATTAATTCTTTTGATGCAAGAGGGATCAGATAGGAAAGGTGCTTGCAGATATCTAATCTATTCAGGAGGTGTGGAAAGTGAAAGGGATTCACACCAGAATCAAATCAAAACAAATGAAAGTTGTACAGTGTGCACAGAGAAAGAGGGCAATGTTGGGAATTTTCCCAGAAAGGGTAAAAAACAGTCAGAGAATGACTCTGTGCTGGGTCAGTGCCCAGAGAGGTCTGAACGCCCAGCTGCAAGACCCTGACTCTGTGAGGTGCTGAGGAATGTGTGTCACACAGGCCAGAAGTTGTTTTACAAAACAGGGGAAACAGGAAAATGATACTCAGCCTGAAACTTAATAGGAGACATGTGCCACAGCAAAGTTTCTGAGAGAAAAGAAACCCACCTCAAAAAGGAAGCCAAAGGGATCACCAGGTACCAACCTGCTGGGCATGAAGCTATTAATTCTGCCAGGTGTGATGGGACTGGCATTTCCATTGTGTGTGCTCTGGAACACAAGCACAGGGAGGCTCACAGCACCAGGTTTTTCCAGCCTCAGCAATGCCACTCGGGAAAGGACTCCATGGGAGGCTGATGCATGTCCATTCTGTGCAACCCCTGGGAAAGAGGAACTGGACAGAGCTTTGCTCTGCAGCTCTTTTTCACAGAGAAAAGCCTGAGGCCAAATGCTGGGGCAGGTGTATGTTCTGTAGCCTGTACCACAGTGCTGTTCTCCAGTTCAGAAGGCTGCAAGACTTTCTGGAACACTGTGTGGTTCTTTTCCAGCCTTCCCTGGAATGGTACATGCCCAGACCTCATCCTGGAGTGGAGTCAGAAGGACAGCTGTGGCAAGGGCCCATAGCTGAGAGCTGAGAAGCACTGCACTATAGACAAAACCTGGCTTATCAAGATTTGGTCTGAACCTTCACAAGCAGATTGGAGCCAGATATCAGTCTGAGCTAGACAGGACATAGCCAAATGCTAGAAGGCAAGAGGAAGAAGAGACCTACCTAAATTGGCAGAGGAACTGCAGACGTTTTGTGTTCCTCATGTCTCCAGTGAGGACTTCCAAGATAAATAGCTGATGGACCAATTGCTAGACACTTAGGCAGATTGTGCAGAAGGCCAGAAACACTTCGTGAGGCTCTGAGATTTGTGGCAGAGCTTAAATGTTGCATTTCAGCTCTTGAACAGAAGTCAGAAAGCTGCTCCTGGAAGAGAGGGAAGCTGGTTGCTTTATACATGGTATGGGTATGAGGTCCTGTGCTAGAGAAGAAGTATTTCCATCCAGTTCATACCACTTCAAGAAAAGGGGACTTATGCAGGATAGAAAGCAATGAGGAATTGGCTATGACATCAAACATGAGTGCAGCAGCTCAGCTAACTGTGGCTCTGTTGTGGAGGGGAAATATCCACAGAGGGTTGTTATAAATACATGGTTAGTCAGGACAGAGTCTCATAAAATTCTACTGAAAGGCCCAAACTCAGCTTAGGAAACAGTGGGGCCTGAAGCTGTGCGTGCAAAGTTGGGTGATGCTGGTTTGGAGTTAGAGTTGAAGCTGTAGTAAGGCTTTTTGATGCCTAGGGTTGGATGTTAAACTGGTGTCCAGAGAACCCTGCTCTTCTCTTGCAGCCTTTAATTAGCTTGGGTTTGTGGTGGGTTGTACTGAAAATCCCCTTTTCCTTGGCCTTGGTGGTAGAATCTGGGGTTCCTGGTTGAACAACCTATTGTTCTCCATTTGCCAGCAGTTCACTTCAGAGGGAGGGCTATGGGAAGAGCCAAGTAGCAAGAGAGGGTTTATCACCTGTGTAATTTACAGGCATTGCAGATGCTCCTTCAGGTACTGCAGTTGGTCATTGAAACTAGACAGAGAGGGAGATGATGGGATGGTCTAAAATGTGGCCCTTGCATGGGTCTGAGGGAAGGCAGAGACTGAGGAAAGTGTCCTTGCTAGGGAAAAATATGTGCGGGAGACTGGACCACTGGGATCCAGGAAACTGCCAAGGTGGGAGTTGAGCTAACATTCAGGATGTCCATCACTGTGGCTGGGGCCAGGTCAGTGAGCTGCAGGGCTTGCAGCCTGCAGTGTTTTCCTTCAAAGACATGGCTCATGTGAAAAAAGAGGTTTGGGCAATCTGTTTGTGGCACCTGCCTCTGTGGGCAGGCCCTGGGCTGTCTCTCTGAGCTTGTATCCAGGTTTTGGACCTCATCTGTTGTCCTGGTTAGAAAAGCAGGCCAGCAGGAGCTGTGCTGTGTAATACATTAATCAGAGGGTGCTGGTGCCTTACCATTGCTAGATAATATCTGGGATGTACCTTACTAGCTTCATTTTGGTTGCTACAGTGAATATCTGGAGGTGAAAATGGCTTTCATGATAGCACAAGTCCATAAAACACTGTAGTGTGTGTCTCCCAGCTGTGTATGACAGCCCTCCCTCGAGAGAGTAACAGAGCAGGGATTGCATGGTCAGGCACAGAGTCCTTGGGTACAGCTCAGGATACTCTGATGCATATTCAGCCCTTTAATAGGCACCAATGGTGTTTTATAAACTAGCTGTCATGAGCTCCAGGCTGCCAATCTAAGCTTAACCCAGGGCAAGGTGAACTGCTGAAGAGAGGCAAAGCACACACCCTGGGCAAGCTCTCAGTCAGGAGTGATGGGGCAGGAGGTCCCTAATGCCAGGGAAGGGAGCACAACACTGCCTGGCCTGGTGGGACACTGAACCTGCTCCTGGTGGCTCAGCTGAACACGTGTCAGGATTGCAAAAGCTTGAAATGCTCCTTGTGAGAAGAGAAAGCTGCCTTGGTGGCAAAAAGAGAGCAGCTGGGCATTTTCAGAGCTGTAGCAGTTTCTGTTGAACACAGCTGGGGGTGCTTGTGGGGTGGGAACAGCACTGACACACGACCATAGGCACCAAGGACTAGTTCTGCCCATGCCTCGCTCAAATGCCTTTTTTTTTGGCAGACACCTCCCTCAGCAGGACAGCAAGAAAAAAACTGAAGCTGCATCCTTTTTTTCTCCTTTCTTCCACAGTCTACAGGAATGGAAACACTCCTGTTTCATCCAGTAGATGTAAGTTTGCAAGAGCAGAGGTCAAGGTACCAAATTGTCCCTCAAAAAGTCTCCTGGTATCAAACAAGATGCGATTGAAAAAAATGTGCTCATTTGGCAATCTTGTGTGCTTTTGGCTGTAGACTCTCTTGAGGCTAGCAAGGCTCTCTGGTCATGGTGGGAAAGCTTGGAATTTAGAGATGAAATGTTGCACAGGAGATGGGGAAATGAAACAATCTGTGATGAGCACTTGTGAGAGCTCATTGCAACCAAAACACTTCGAAGCATGTTCGGCTGTTTTGTTATGCCAAAACCATTTGACATCTTGAGGATGTAAAATCCTTAGTCAAGCCATGAGAGAACTGGATTTGAGGAAAATGCAGGCAGATGATGGAAAACTACCACAGGAAGTGTGATGCATTTCTTGCATGTGTTGCATTTCAAAAGTGGGTCCCCAAAGATGGGGAGAAACCCTACTGAGCAGTGTCTCCTGGGGACCTTACTGCGATTCATTGCCATTGATGTTGTTGGGTCTTTGCCTGAGATGGAATCTGCCAGACAATATTTGTTGGTAGCTATGGATTTCTTCAGAAAATGACCTGAAGTTTACCCAAAAAGGAACCCAGAGGCTGTGATAGCAACCAAGCTTCTAAGGGATGATTTTTTCACCATATTTGGGGACCTAGACATGAAGAACATGCAACAAGGCAGAGGCTTTGAGACCAAAGTATTTCAACAGGTTTGTCAGATGCTGGTAAATGCAATAGGAGGTACCCAGCAGCCTGAAGATGGTGGAGAGGGGAAGCTTGGCTGGTGCTGGGAGAAGGCATTGAGACCACAGTGTGCCACTTTGCCTAAGATACCTCCATTTATACTGCTTGGTCTTTCTGTGCTACTCCTCCAGGCCTTGGTTTCTGCCTGTCCCATGTTGGCATCTGAGAGGCCTTAGTGTGTCTTGCACAGCACCAGGAACCTATGAGTGAGCCACAGAATCACCCCCAGACACATTACAAGAGAGTGACAAAAGGACTAGGACTGATCCAGCCCTTTGTCTATTCCGTTGATTTTAATGTCTTCCACTGTAAAGGGCAAGAGCTGCCTGACCACAGTTCTCCTTTTCAGACATTAGCCAGGAAACAGAGCACACTCCTTGCAAGACCTTTATAAGTCTGGCCCATATGGGCCTGGTCTATTTGGACTCTGCAAAAATCAGGTGGAACAGTCCAGGTTTTTCTAGAGAAAACCTCATGTGAGTATTGCCTCAGGCAACATGAATGTTCTCTGGTGTGTGGAAACCTGGCTGATCCCACATCCCATGGAGATGGAGAGATTAGGAGCCTGAAGCAGATAAACCATGGTGTGGAGCAGTGCCCACATATGTGCATTAGCATGTGAGGGGCCAGTGGGTCCAGGGAGGAGTTACAAGGGGAACTGAGAGGGTCCTGAAAGCCAAGAATACAGCTAAGGATGTTAACACACACACATGACAGGCTGAGGGAGTTGGGACTGTTCAGCCTGGAGAAGAGAAGGTTGTGTGGAGACCTCAGAGCACCTTCCAGGAGCTGAAGGGGCTCCAGGGAAGCTGCAGAGGGATCTGTGTTGGAGCTGCAGGGACACCACAAGGGGCAATGGGTACAAATCGAAGGAGGGGAAATTTAGGCTAGATATTGGGAAGAAGTTTTTCCTGTGAGATGAGAGTGGTACTGGCACAGGTTGCCCAGGGAGGCTGTGGCATTAAGACCAAAAACTTTGCTGAGAACTCCTTCTCATGGGGTTCAAAGGAAAAGGGAACAGCAGCTGAAAGCCTGCAGTGTCATCTCAGTGGGAGCAAAGTCAGTCCAAGTTGGCTCCATGAAAACAGCCCAAAGGGAAAATGTGATATGAGTATGTAAGTGGCTAAATTGGTTGCTCTGACCCTTGTTCCCTGTATGCTTGAGATGAAGTAGCTCTGTGGGTCTGGGTTCTGCAGGAAGGATGCTGAGCAGAGGGTGGTTTTGCAGGGATGCCTGAGGGTGGTGGACAAAACTGTTTCCTTTTGCTCAGCCCCAGACCAGAAGAATTAACACACTGGTATAGGCAGTGAAGACTGCCCAAAGCACATCCCAGAGCAGGAGGCAGGGGCAGGCAGGGGACCTGGCAGTATGGCAGGGATAGCAGCATGGCACAGTGGTCGAGGTGACCTGCTCCTCACCCTGTCATGTCCTGCACAAAGGGACATTGATCCCTCACCTCCCCAGGAGGGCAGTTCTGCTCCCACAGCCCTCAGCTCTCTTGGCAAAGCTTTCTCCCAGGTCAAGAACCATCACATGAAGAGATGACACACTGACTTCCAGATTGTCCCTGGTGGGTAATAATCTATAGAGTTTCTTACTGTAGCATCCAAACATCATTGTCCATCCACTGACAGGAGGTGAAACACCAACATTTTATTTTCTGTTTTTGTCAGATCACGTTCTTGACAAAGTTGCACACATATCCCTCATCCCTCTCAGCTGGGAGTTATTTTGCAAAAGAGTCACTGACAGGGGAAGGTGATTTAGTCCACTATATACTACAGTTTGAAGCAAGTTGGACTGTGTAAGAGTTATGCTATCCCTGTTTATAAGCCTCAGCTTCATCAGCTGTAGGAAGTGTCAGTGGGGAAGAACAGTTAAGACCATTCAGGAAACTCTATCTTTGTATGGAAAACAGAGGACACAAGCAGCAAATACTCAGTGTCCCTAATTCCAGACAAGCCTCTCAATACCAGCAGGCACAGCAAGGGGCTCTTGGACCCCTTCTTTGGGACAGAGAGCTTCCACTGTTTCCTCTAGCACTAAAACTTTGGCTCTAAAACCCTGGCTCTAAAACCCTGTTCACTGAAGGAGTTTTGCAGTTTGGAGCCCTAGTATTTACATCTGACAGTGTATTTTCTCCTGAGAGCCTATGGACAAAATGAATTGCAGGAGAAATCACACATTCCCATACAGGCATGTTTGCCTCTCATGAAGTCTGAAAAATCATGACCCAAATGTACTGTGAGACAGTAAATCTGAGAAGACAGTGTGTGGGAAGCCTAGTCTGAGATGAGAAGGAAGGAGAAAGCAACCCTCTGCAGCCCCCAGCAGCTTTGCTTGCAAGCACTCTGAGCCCAGGAGCTGGAAATGCTTTGGGATAGCTCAGATCCATTGGTGCCTAGTGATTCCACTAATGCCAGGAGCCCACAGACATTGGGAACAGAAGTTTGTCACTCTTTGCAGATCCTTGCAAATAGGCTTATTTCTGAAGAGCAGAGGAAGGCAGCTGTGGCAAAAAGGGCTTGGTTACTCTCATCTGGGACATTGGGAAACAGCAGGTACCTTTCAGGCTGGTGTTTTCATGTGTGTGGATTCCAGCCCATGTTTTCTGATTGCGTGTTACTCTCCTCTCCAGGCCATCCTGCCTGCAGTCTCTCTTTCCGCCTGCTTTTAAGGCTTCCTGGTGCTTCCCACCCTGCTAGAAAAGGCAACTTTTAAGCACTGACACTCTGATTGCAGCTGTGTCTTTAGTCAGAGCCTTTCTTAGCTGTCAGCACACAGACCCCCACATGTAGATCAGGTATCTCCCAAACACAGAGCCCCCCTGAGGGAGGATTTTGGGAGACAGAGAGCAGGAAGAATGAACACCCACTGCATTACATTTGCGAATTGTGAGCAAGGTATGATTTTTCAAAGTCTGTCTGGGGCCCAGGATTGTCGTTGGGACGATGTCTGTGAGTAACCTTTGGTCAGCAGATTGTGAGTGCAAGGAGTAGGCAGCTCTAAGGGGATCTGTGGGGTCAGTGGGAGGGAGGTACACAGTGGACACAAGAGATGGATCATCTCTGTTCCCTGGCTGGATGAGCACCCCTGGCAGAAATAGGTTTCTGGGACAAATATTCCTTTTCACGAGTTCCTAAAGATGATTTTTGTAAATATTTGCTCATGTTTACTTGACATTTGCAGTCACTCATGTCAATAGGATTCTGTCCTGGAATGTTAGCTGGAAACAAACACAAAAGTGAGCATGAACTCAGCTGATGTGGATACAGTTTTTAATTTAGGCTGATTTTCATGGTCATCATCTTTCATATAATCATCCAGTTCAGCTGAGAACTAGTGCTGCTCCAGGAGTTCCTCTCTTTCCAAGAGTCATAATTTTTTTGTTCTCTGTTAGGAAAGTGTGTTAGCAGAGTCACTGTTGTTTGTGTCTCCTGCCTGACACTTCCCACCACAATCCTGTGTCTGGTTGCTTCTAACTTAATCAAAACTTAACAATCTGGCCTAGAAGCTCCCACAGCAGTTGTTTGCCTATGGCTGTTTTTATAATGCAATTTTGTTTTAAAGTTCATCTGTCTCCATTAAGCTGTTTCCAAGAAAGTAACTAACACTAAGCACATTTTTGTTTTCTCCATGTCAGGAAAAAAAATCTGATGATGACTCTTTTCATAAGTTTTGCTGCACTGTGCTATGGGGTAAGATCATCAGACTTGCAGAGGAACTGGACTTTGGGCAGGAAATGAGATTCATGCCCTTCCTCTGAAGGATTATCTAACAGCAAGCCATAAGGAGATGTAGGTCGAACTCTCCCAGTAGTGACACCTTTGATTTTCACACCTAAACACACTGTGGATTTCTCATGTTCTGGGCATGTTTCCAGGCAGGTCTGAACTCACTCCCTGCAGTGGCCATTTACCTCAGTAGATGGTCCAGCCTTGCTTGAATCCAGGCAAAGTAGGGGAGCACACTGCTTGGTGTGACCACAGACACAAGGGAAGCCCTGCCTGGGAAAGCAGCAGAAGGTTGGGAGAAGGAATTTTGATGGAGCAGAAATGTGGTCTGAAGACTGGACAGTGTGTCTGGTGGAATGAATGGGGTCTTAGAACTATGTGGCCAAGACACAAAGGTGTTGCATGGTTCAGGGGACCTGAGAGCCATACCTGACACCCACAGGACCTTCATATCCAAGCTGTCGAAATATCAGACAATGCTAAGTACTTTTAAAACTCAGATAGAGTGCTTGTTGTGTGCTTGGTGGCTCTGTCTTGGTTTGCCATCCATACATGAGAAACAGCAGTGCCTCATCCCACTGGGCTCATTGTGGCTCAGGCATCTCTGTGTGACTGACCCAGCTCAGTGGATGCTGTGGGAAGCCCAGAGGACACTGCTGAACTGTGGATGCCATGCAGGAGCTAAGAATCACCTTCACACACTGGACGATGATGAGAACAGGAGAACTGTTCACCAGGCTCCAGCACATCTGATCCAAAGACTCAGGAAGCAAGAAGTGTGTAGGAAAACACAAGAGGAAGAGCACAAAAGCCCTTCACACAATGCTCTTGCTGCTCATCCTCTTGTGTCCAGTCAACATGTTTGTTCCCAACGCTGTGTTTAATTGTGGTGCCATGAAGCCAGGGACCTTCCCCAGCTGGCAGAGACAGCCTGTGGGTGCTGCTGGAGCCACAACAGCACCAGGGGCAAACACCCTCTGCCCAGAAAAATGGGGTCCTAGAGTGGCTTTATAAAGGAATTCAGTGATGCAGGGAGTGGTCAGAGATCCACATTGTGGCCTGGTTTGGTCAACACCAAGTACAAGGAGTGGCCAGACCCTGGTAACTTTGGCTGTCAGGGTCAAGTGGCTGAATAGGAGTGTGGCTTACCAGGCACAGACAATCTGGGCAAAGCATGGAGGTGGAGGAGAAAGTAAAGGTCAGATGCTCTTGGCTCATGCAAACATTTTTCTGGCATGTTTTGGGTTTTTTGGGGGGCTCAGCTTTTTTGTTGTTGTTGTATTTTATTTCCTCTGGTGACAATTACATGTGTTTCAAGGTGAAGTATTTCTCAAGTGAAATAAAATCCTGTTCTCTGACCTTGGAGTGCACAGCATTCTGAATTCCTTGACAAGAGCAGTTTACCCTTTGAGCAATTCTGGCTCCCCTGTCGCACGTACAAGCATACTTTTGTGGATGTTTTACTTGTTCCGTACTACAAAATGGATTTTTTTTACTTAACAACCCTCATTTGCTATTCTCAGCTCAAAAGTGCAAAATGCAAGTTGCTGACTGTGAACACAATTTGTTGTTCATTTACTAGAGGAATCTTATGCACATTCATCCTATTTCCCCTTAGTGCCTCATTATCGATCAACCTTTGCCTCGCTGCTTCTGTAAATCACTTTCATCCCTTTCCTGTGTACACCATGTGTTTGGGCTCTTGCACAAATGCCTTGTCATATAGCATTGTTTTTACTCCTTCATAAGCTGGTGAAACTTCATGAAGAGGAGATTACTGAACAACACATAAGTATTTTTATGGATGAAGAAAGCATTGCACTTAAACCATGAAGCAAACAGGTTTTCCCAGTGTTTTCCCAATCACAGTGGCTTACATCAGTTGCTGGTATCATTCAAAACACTGAGATTAGGTTGTCTCCCATAGGCAACATGTACCTTTTCCCTCTGGTGCCATGAAGGATGTGGAGCTAATGCTCCAGAGACAAAAGTGCCCTAAGCTGGGATTTAGCTTTCAGAGCTGAGGAGAAATGAGGGAGAGTTTCAAATAGTCCTTCCCTCCTCCTCATACCCCCAGCAGAACCAAATGCAGGGTGTGGGAGCATAGCACTCACAGCTCATGGTGGGCTCCCATCAGAGGCTACAGTGGCATTGGCTGCTCTTGGCAAGTGGTGGACACAGACCCAGAGCCAGGCTGAGGCAGGGGAGGACCATGTGCTGAGGAGACTGGAGGGATCTTGCAGAGGCCAAGGGTTTATTAAAGTTTGGTTTAACTGGAGCTGAAATATGTGCCTCTAGTGCAGAGCAGCAGAGGTTAACAGGGTCCTTTCTGCAGACGTTTTATGACACTCTTTGGGGATGCATATAAGAAAACTGGGGCATTCTGAGTAATTTATATAAATATTTGTTTAGACTGTGTCAGGGTCAATTGGAGTTCCCAAGCAAGTCAGTCTTAGACAGATTTTTCTTTCTTTGCCCTTTCTCCCCAGCTGCAGTGAGACACATTGCAGTTCATGGCCAGGCCACGCACTGCAGCTCTGTCCTCCCAGTACCTGAAAACAGCTCTCATGGTCACTGAGACCCTGAGGTCACCGTGCACTCCTGGACTGCATGGGGGCTTATGGAGACCAAGAACAACAGTTCTGGCTAGCAGGGGCCAGTCTGGGCCTCTCCATCTCCCTTTAGGCACCAGCATCTCGGGTGCAGGAAACCCCTGGGGAGCTGCAGCACCATCCCTGCCCCATGACAAAGGTGTCGCAGTCAGGGGGGAAAATCTGCCACTCTCGGTTTTGCTCTGAGTTATTTTGTCTTCCTTCTTGCATGGCAAGTTCCCAGTGTGGTTGTGCTACTTCTTGCTTGAGTTTTTGATTTTGCTGCCCTCTTACTCTGCCAGCAAAAGCTGAAGCCAGCCTATTGCCCAGCTCCCCAGTGACTGCGAGTCAGTGGGTTTGGTAGCCAGAAACCTGGTTTCCTTCTCCAGTACTTCTAAAAACCTAGTGCCCATAGGAATGTTCTTGGACCTGGCTGGCCTTGAGTTTTGGGATGTGAAGTCAGACTGGAAATAAGTTATATGTGTGCTTCCAAGAATGGGCAGGTTTGGGGAAGGCTGAAGGTTTTTCTTCCCTTGTCTGGGCCTTTCTTTACTAATCAGCTGTATAAAACTGAAGAACAGCAGAAATACTCTGCTAAAAAATCTGGCCCAAACTGGCTCAGTGTTTCAACTCAGCCTTTTCTGCGGTTCGGGGATGTTCAGCCAGCTTTGGGTGTTTTCTGCTTTTACTCCAGCTTTCCCATCACTCCTGCTTTCCAGTTTCCACGTGAAACTGGCAGCACCCAAATCCCCCTGAGATGCATTGTACTTGGATACCAGCATCTCCTCTGGACTCAGAGCCCCCAGATCTTCACCACGGGGCACCTGGGGACCCAAACTGGGAAGCAGGTGGAGTAGCATGGGGAGCTGTGCTGTGAGGATTTGTTGGGGCTTGTCTGGGTGTCCATCTGAAGTTCATAATGCTGCACTTTAGGTGTGGGGGTAGTCCAGGCACACACACCTGCTGGAATGGGGTTTCAGGCTGGCTGCTTCAGCTGGGCAGAGCCTGCCCAGATGTCCCTCTGCCCAGGGCCTACAAGCCTTCTGAAGTTTGGCACTGATTTGAACCAGGACTTCATAAGGCAGAGGCAACTGAGCTCTTGCTCAGCTCATTACAAAATGGATCTAATCTCCCTCCTCCTGCCTCTCTTCTCTGCTCCCAGCAGCACAAACAGGCAACTGGAAGTCACCTCTGGGAGGCAGCTGAACTTCAGCAATGCATTGCTGCCTCTGCTGCAAAGAGGTTGCTTTTGCAAGGCAGAGAGAGAGAAGAAAGCAGAGAGAGACAGACTGACAGACCAACTGACAGTGTGAACAGTGTGTCCAGGCAGGCACAGACCCACGGGATGGTGTGAATCACTGCAGGCTGGCAGCAGGGAATGAAACTGTGCCATAGCCAGACATCAGAGCAAGGCTCAATTCCCTTCAGGCAGCTCTGTCTCAGCAGCTGGAAGTGTCATCCCTCTGCTCCCCTCTTAACTAGACGGTTGATTTATATCTGCTGTCACATGTGGCAGCTGGTGGTGCCTCTCTTGGCGTGTGGTAGGCATGGAAGGCAACACACACTGAGCCATGCAAGGCTGCACCAGTGCCTCATGCCTCCCCCTCACCCTGGCAGAGCAGAGGACCTGCAGACCCAACTCCCAGCCCTGGGTGCAAATT
>NW_008676183.1:15032-15598 GCF_000695815.1 Acanthisitta chloris
GAAGAGGGAGGTGCTGGCTGGGTATGGAGGCATGCTCTGCAGGAGATGACAGCTCGCACTGAAGAGCTGAGCCCCCTTTTCTCTTGCAGTGCTCAGGCAAAGAATCTTTTCAGATCCTTGCAGTGGCCAAAGGGCATGGTGAGGTCATGATGAATACATAAATCTGCATTGGATAGGAACCCTAATGCTCCTCCTTTCAGAGTGAGAGCTTAGCCTTAAGCTCTGCATCATCCTCACCTGTCACAGGCACTGAGTGGCACTGCCTGTTGTCAGCCCCAGAGCTCCCCAGTCCTTACCTTTCCCTGCTGCAGGTACAGGGCCTGACTTCACAGACCACAGCACAGGGAGAGGGGTTGAATCCTGGCTACCTTAAACACTACTTTCACCTACCTTGGCTGGAGACAGCATCCAAACAGGGGAGGAACTACCTTGCTGTATCTAGATTTTGCTAAAAGAAACAACGCTGAGAGAACTGAATGACCTCAAGGTAAGGCAGAAGGTGGATGGGGCAGATGCTGCTCCAGATGCTGACAGCCAGTGGGAGAGTGTTGATCTGCTGGAAGGCA
>NW_008676184.1:0-1055 GCF_000695815.1 Acanthisitta chloris
CCGTAAGTGCCACCATGTCCCTGTGTCCCCCGAGTCCCCAGGAGGGTTCTGAGCCCCGTGTGTCCCCCCAGGATCCCACGGGACGGGGACATGAAGGAGAGCCAGTCCTGGGTCACCCAGCGAGCCCAGGAGATGTTCCAGAGAACTGGGACCTGGAGCCCCGAGCGGGGGCACCCCGACGACGTCCCCAACAGTCGCCCCAACTCCCAGGTGAGGGTCCCAAGGGGCTCCTGTCCCCCATCGCCACCTGTGTCCTCTGGACCCCCTGTCCCCCAGCTCCATGTCCCCAAAGGTCTCCTGAGACACATCCTCAGCCACTCTCCTGGTCCATGGTGGTCCCCAGAGCTCCATCTTCATGTCCTTGAGGGTCCCCATAGCTCCATCCCCATGGCCTTGAGGGTCCCCAGAGCTCCATCCCCATGGCCTTGAGGGTCCCCAGAGCTCCATCCCCATGGCCTTGAGGGTCCCCAGAGCTCCATCCCCATGGCCTTGAGGGTCCCCAGAGCTCCATCCCCATGGCCTTGAGGGTCCCCAGAGCTCCATCCCCATGGCCTTGAGGGTCCCCAGAGCTCCATCCCCATGGCCTTGAGGGTCCCCAGAGCTCCATCCCCATGGCCTTGAGGGTCCCCAGAGCTCCATCCCCATGGCCTTGAGGGTCCCCAGAGCTCCATCCCCATGGCCTTGAGGGTCCCCAGAGCTCCATCCCCATGGCCTTGAGGGTCCCCAGAGCTCCATCCCCATGGCCTTGAGGGTCCCCAGAGCTCCATCCCCATGGCCTTGAGGGTCCCCAGAGCTCCATCCCCATGGCCTTGAGGGTCCCCAGAGCTCCATCCCCATGGCCTTGAGGGTCCCCAGAGCTCCATCCCCATGGCCTTGAGGGTCCCCAGAGCTCCATCCCCATGGCCTTGAGGGTCCCCAGAGCTCCATCCCCATGGCCTTGAGGGTCCCCAGAGCTCCATCCCCATGGCCTTGAGGGTCCCCAGAGCTCCATCTCCATGTCCCTGGTGGTCCCCAGAGCTTCACCTCCTTGTCCTTGAGGGTCTCCTGAGCCCCAT
>NW_008676185.1:0-5671 GCF_000695815.1 Acanthisitta chloris
CCCCCACCTCCAGCCGGGATCAGCGCGGCGCTCGGGGATAGGGAGGTCCTCATTCTCGATCTAGGACCGAGCCGGTGGTTCGGCACTCGCTCCACCGGTGTGGTACAGGACCGAGCTGGGAGGTGATCCCCCGTGCTGGACCCGGGACTGTACTGGTGCTACAGGACCAGACCCCACCATCGATCCGGGAACGGCGATCTGGGACTGGCTCATGTGGCCAATCCACCATCCTCAACCCAAGACCAACCCTGTGGTCTGGGAACCAGCCCCAGTCCGACCCGGTCAGCCCTTTGCCCCCTTCACCCCCACGGTACAGGGGCTGCACAAAGCCACTGATGGCACCCACGGGACCAAAATCAATCCCCAGCTGTTCAAGCCCTAAATTAATCCTACTCTGACAAAGCACTAAAACCACCCAAAATCACCCATTTCTGCCAATCTTCAACAGAAACAGCAGAGGCAAGTGCTCCCTCGAGCACAGTTCTTTTAAAACAAGAGATTTCCTAATAAAGCTGGACAGTTTTTGCTGCATGATACCACTGGATTATCATCAACTAATCAGATTAAAAACACACAGAGGCTTTGGGTTTATTCACTAAGTGCCTGGCCCTGCAGTTCCCTGGGGAGTTGCAAAGATCCTGTACTTCTTCGAACCAGGCCCCGAGACATTTCACCAAATGATGGTTTCATGAGCAATCCCAATGAGGGGGATCCTTGGCAAGGAGGAGGGACTGATGTTTCCAGACACACCCTATCTTTTCAGTTCAGGAATAAAGAGATTATTATGCACATCTAATTATAAATGTCAACATTTTACGGCTGCTATGTTGAAGCACGAAGCTCTAAGTAGCCCTGCTAGGAAGGGCTGTGAAGTGAAAGGTCTTGTTATTCCTCCTGTGAGTTTTGCCAGAGCTTGTAAAGAGCAGTGACATTTATAATAATCCCCTGAATTTATGTAGCACCTTTTGTCCTTTTAAGGATCTTAATTAAGATTTGCAGCTCCCTGAGCACAGACTAAACCCACTTTGCAAAAGAGGAGCCCAGGCTCTGCTTCGTACAAGATGTTGGTCCCGTTTCAGGCAGGGGTAGGACTTTTCCACCCCAACAACCTCCAGCACACATCATTACACTGCAGTAAGGGCACTTTGCACCAATATTCCCACTCAAAGGTTATGCTGCTGCAGCTACACTTGCATGGTTAAAGATGAATAACTTCAGCTTTAATCTCTGGTGTCCCACGAGCTGTTGAATGGAGGGTGCCACTGGAGGGTTTACTAGACATCAACAATTTCTTGTGCTGTCTTTGAACATTAAATCACAGATTGGCACTCCTGATGCTGCACCAAAGCCCAACACCTTCACTCTATGGCCCTGCACACAGGCAGCAGAGTGAGAATGAACAGGCAGCAGTTCCTGTTTCCTATCTTGTATCCCAGATTTCCAGCGACCCTTGGAAGTTGGATGTCTGGTTGGTAACCTCAGCACAAAGACCTGCCACTGGCTCCAGCTGTGTTCACCTTGCAGAGCCAACAGACTCACCAAGACATTTATCCCCCTGTGTCCACAGAGCAGTTGCAGAGACCATCGATTGAGTTTCCATTGCAGAGAAACACCTTTGACAATTTGCTCCCTCCTCTGCACCAGGACGAGACATTTAGAGTTTAGGGGTTTTTTTGGGGCACAGACACGCTTGTGTGGCCACTTCTGCCCTCAGCCCCTGCAGAAAGGTGCCCAAGGCAGCACCGACTTGTGTTCCCCACTTTGAGTGTGGGGCCTGGGAGCTCCCAGGCGGGTCGGGAGGCTCAGTGCTGCGGAGCCAGAGCTCCTGCTTGCTGCTCCTCAGGTCGATGTTGCCATCTAGAGGTCCCTGCTGCAGCCATCGTCTCCTTGCAAAGTATTGGCAGGGAGGTTTGTTTTTAGTTCAAAGCAATATTTCAAAGCAGCTTTTTTGGGCTAAACCATGTCTTGGGTGGCTGGTTGATAGCTGCAGCTCATCCTATCTCATCTCGCAGCCCCAGCAGCTGTGCAAACCCCTCCTCTCTACTGTGAGATTATTTTGAGATGGGGTAAAACACCCATAGCAATGCATTTGCTGCTAGGTAGGGAGGGAAGCAGCCACACGCAGCAGCACCCACAGCAGCTCCACTGGCAGCACTGGATCCAGGTGAGGCCATTACAGAACAGCTCCAGATATGGCACCAGGATCCCACTCCCAAATCTCATATGCTGAAAGCCAAGTTTGGAAAGTCATAGCCATGTCAGCCTCACCAAGTGGGTAGGAGGACATCCAAAACATTTGAAGTATGTTATGAACCAGCTGGATGGAAATACACTTCTTCCTCTCAGCTGGGGCTCAGACTTCTCCTTTCACTGCTGTTTTTTTTAAGCATGCTCAGCATAACCCAAAGACTTGCTGCAACCCCAAGGCTGCATCTCACACCCAGGTGGGGGCAGGCTCAGACTGATGCGGGAGTGATGGCAGCAGCATGCCCAGAGGCAGACAGCGTTGCTTTCCCTGGATGGATGTGCAGACACCACTGCTCAGATGCTCCTAGTTCAGGGTCAGAGCAGGGCTGCATGCTGGTACTTGCTCACCCATAAGGGCAACACCACCGTGGCAGAGGCTGTACTTGCTCACCCTTAAGGGCAACACCACCGTGGCAGAGGCTGTGGTCCCCACACTGGCAGCACAGGATCTATCCTGCAGGGAGGCTGCAGGCTGAGGATGAAGCAGGGTGAGGAAGAGCCTCTCCTGCACTGAATCAGGCCACAGCAGAAAGCAGGTTGTTGCCCAAATTTAAAGCCACCCACAGGAGTCCTTCCTGCAGCTCCTGACATGGATTCACACATCACCTGGTTTACTGAGCACTGACAGGTGATGGGTGCCACACTCCTGGGCTTCAGTCCTGTCCTTAAGCAGCCCAGCAAGTCTCAGCCTCATTCCTGATCCTCAGAAGTCACATCCCATCCCCAGGGACCCTTTCCTGTGCTGGCATTCATCCTCACCACCACATTGCATCCAGGCCAAGCATTTCCCACCCGGCCCAGCACTCCACCTTGCTGGCAGCAATGTCAAGGGCAAAGCTAGAGCAGGATGGAGGATCTGGACACAAAGGTGCTTATGTATGCATTTATTCCATCGCCTCTTATACACCCTCCTGGCAATAGCTGCTGCTGGAACAAGTCCAAGGAGATAAATTAGGGGGGTTGATCAAGAGGGAGATGCACTGCCCACAAGGAGGAGGAGGAGGCTTCTAACTCCCAGGGACCAGGCTCTGGCAGAGAAGTGTTTGGGCCGGTTAAGCCTCAGACACCTCCTGCCCTCACACCACATGCAGCCAAGCTGCTGCCTGAAGCCTCTGGCTTCACCACCAGGAGGGCTTCGGTGTCGGGTTAATTCCCAGCCCCAGACCAGAACCCCAGACACAGGGTTTGAGAGGTGATTTAGGAAGCTCTGCTCACCTACCATCTTTTACAGAAAAGTTTTCCCCACAAAAGTGGAATCAGGTAACAGTTACATCATTCTATGGCAAGTCCAGCTCTGAGCTCCCTTGAAAAGCAGCTCCACAGCCTTAGCTGGAACACGTGCAAGCTGGGAATTACAGCCTGCACCAGCCTCTGCCCTGGCACAGCAAACCCTTCCCCTGTATCCGCGTGGGAACTTGGGCAGGTGCCTGCATGGGGCACCCAGCAGGAACAGCCTTCCCACGTGCCAGCACTCATCTCCCTCCGGACTCACCTCTCCAGGCACATGTGTCCTCCTTGCACTGTCCTCTTGCCTTCCCCTCTTCCTCCTCCTCGAGCCTCTCTGTGCTGACACTCACTTCTTTCTGGTCCTGTGCCTTTCTTTTCTCTCTGTCTCCCTTGCTTAGTCCCTCACTCAGGAAATTAAAGATAATCCTCCCTTTTTTTGCTGCCGGATTCCCTGTTTAACATTCGCTGCGTGTGCTTGCACTGATTCAAGACGGGATTAGACTTTTCTTGCTTTGATGTCAGTTGGGCTTTACACTTAAGGCAGAGGGGGGAAAAAATGTCTGTTAACAAACCTCTTGGATTCCACCCATTCACTTGCACCCATCCTGGAAATGAAGGCTAGGCATGTTTACCTGCAGAAACTGAGTCCACTTCCAGGATCAGCTGTGGGGAATAGACAGACTCACAGCCTCAGCAGCACAGTCCCTGCTCTGGGCATTAGTCTCTGGAAACACCCAAATTTCACCATTATCATCCAGCTGTGTGGAGGCTGAATGGCTCCCATGAGGAGGGAGGTGTCATTAATCATCAGAAAACCACAACTCTTTGGCTGTCAGTGAATATTGCTTCCTTCAGCTGCTGCACGGCTTGGAGTGTGTGAGCCACCGGCATCGCTGCAATGGACTGGGCTCAGGGATCCCCACCAGGAATACCCTAAGCTGCTCATTTCTAAGGGAGAAGCAGGTGCTATGGGATGACTAAAATGGAAATCCATACCCTGCTCCCTATGGCATGACACTTGTGCTACAGCACAGTCCATGAACTTTCAGGGCATCTCCCTCTGCTTCCTTAGGCCTGAGCTTCTCCCTTTGGAGGATGAAACCCTGCCAGTATCTCCAACACCAGTCTGAAGTGGAGGGAGAACATTTTTCTCATGTTGCCTGTGAACATCTTGCTCTGCTTCCAGGACACTACTCCTCCAGTCCACGATGTCCAAAGAAATATGCAGCACAATTTAGAGCTGGAACATGATCTCACATCAGAAAAGTGCCTTTTACAATGGATTCTGCAGAGCCATGAGCAAGGCTGGGATCTGACAGTGGGTCCTATTCCTGTTCATCCAAGACAGTCCTTTCCTGCATTCTCCAGGGGCTCATAGGTAGTTTCTGCTGCTTGATGCTCTGGCTCCAATTCTACTAGAGCTTCACTACATGGGCAGCAGGGACTTCTCTGCAGAACTGGAGATGTTTGAGTGCACCTGAAACCATCCCAGGACCTTTTGTAGTACGTTTAGAAAAGCTGCTCCACGGATGAACATGATCCAGCCATGCACAGAACCCACCTCCCAGCCCTGAACCTCAGGAGAGGCACAGCCAGTACCTGTAGACAGAAGCAGGGACACACCTAAGGTCTCCTGGGGATCTGTCAGCTGTAATCTCTGTCACCTGCACCACACCACTGCAGCCCCAGCTGGCACTGCCACACATTGGGCATCCTCCAGGATTGCCCAGGGACTCGCGATGTGCCTCTGCCAGCAGCACAGTGTCTAATCCATTTTGCCCGGTGCGCACTCACAGACTTGATTAATGTCTGCAATGAGCTCCATCCATCATCGGGGAGTAAAGGAGATTAACTCTGCAGCACGCCTGCCTCGCGTTGATCCCATTCTCCAGGCCTCCTGATTAATGGTGAGGCTGCCTTATCTGTCAGGCCAGGAAACACGAGTATCCGGGTTGACTGGGAATGAAGGGAAGCTGCAGGCACACAGGATGCACATGGGACAGCCACAGCACAGTGCCATCAGGGCAGTGCTGATGCACCTCTGCTCCCCACACTGCTAGTTGTGCTCCCCATTCCCATGGTCCCTCCATTCCCATTGCTCCCTGCCTCTCTGCACCCTCTATTCCTTTTTCCCAGCCCTTCCCTGCCGGCATGGCTGGAGAGAGAGCAGCAACTGGAGCACTGGTGCATCCATGCA
>NW_008676185.1:5688-12433 GCF_000695815.1 Acanthisitta chloris
GGCTCTACTTTCCCTCGACAGTCGGCAGGGAAGATGTCACTCCCCATCCATGGGGGGAATTGGGATGAGCCGATTTGGAGGCCTGGAATAACCCAGGCAAATCTCCTCCTGGGGCTGTGGGCGAGGCTGTGGCTGACCAGCGCTGCGGAGAGCTCTTCCCGAGAGGACACGCGTGTAAAGTGGATGCAGGGAATTAGCGGTGCCATCTGGATGGGCTCCAGCTCCTGCCCCTGGCTCGCTGCTGATGCTTCATTAACAGCTCCCTCCTTTCAGCTCCCGTCTCCTTGGCTTCTGCAGAGATCAGCTGGGCTGGAGTTTTGTTGTCTTGGGTTTTTTCCAAGTGGAAATTATTTCTCATTTCTTTTGACAATCAGGACACAGAGAAAGAGACAGGAGAGGAAGGAATTTCCAGGAGATGAAAGGGCAGGATTAAGGACACGGCTTTTGCTTTGTTATCCTTCTAGTGTGGCTAAGAAATTCCTTTCAGAATAAGGCTTTAATTAACTATGTTTTTCTGATGGGAAAAAAACCCTGGACCTAGAGATAGGTCTGGTTTCTTGGGTCTGCTGACAACCCCAGCTGCAACCTCAGCAGCCCAGATTCATACACACACGTAGTCTTGTACAAAACTTAGCACACTACATTTAAATTTGCTTTACAAAGGCACTTATTGTCATCCCAATCTGGAAACTAAGGCATTGAGGGAAAAAAAAAAGGCTACTGTGCATGGTGCTGGTGGGAAGAGGATCCAAATGCACTGAACCACAGGGCTATGGTGTCTCAAGATCTGAAAAAGGGCCTTTGCAGAGAGGAATAACCCAGGGCAGGAGGCAGTAGAAATATCTCTATTGCCTTCTAGACCAACAGCCCTTCTCATGCAGCAGGAAAAATCAGGAGGAGATGAGAGAAAGAGGCCCAGTGGCAAACCGGGACATTTAGAAAGCATCGCAGTGATGTATTTGCAAATACATCACTGCCGCAAAACCCTTCAGGAACTGACTCAATCAAAAATAACATTTGGGGCCGATTTTTATCCAGATGAACTCTCTCCAAATATTTGAAGGCAAGCAGCAAAATGGCCAACTTCTGGCTTGTTTAACCCTTCTCCTGAAACTTGCACTGATTCTGAAAGAAAGCACCATCTCAGAAAGCATCTTGATCTGCGAGCTTGACCTGCAGAACTGGACGTGATGCCAGGTCTGCTCATCCACAGCATCACCCCAAGTCACCTCCCTGTGCCCTGACCCATTCAGCCTTTCTGCAGCTTGACTTCCTGTGTAAACCTGGACACAAAAGATGGAGAATTCACATAGGTTTCCAGAGGGAGCCTCACTCCCAGTTTACACAACAGCAGTAACTCCTGCCAGGGAAATATCACGCTGAGTCCCTCAGAGAATTTCATTTGTCTTTTTTTGTGCCATGTTAAACCAGGAGCTCACACTGAACCCACGACTTGCTCCTCTCCCATCTTTCTAACTAATGAACTCCCAGCTGATAACAAATGCTGTTGCTGGAACATCTGCCTCTGCTCTTAGTGTTTAACAGCCCAAGAGGCAAAATGCTTTCCCAATTACTGTTTCCATAAGTGAGCATCGTTTTACTTTTCCATTATCATTTCAAAAGGTTCCCACCTCTTCCAGTGCCCTCAGCCACAGCCTCCAACCCCAGCAGACGCCTCTGTGCCCTGCAGCAGCACAGGGAGCATATGGTTGGTTTGCTTGGGGGGAAACAGAGAGGAAAGAAACATCTGGCTGCTCCAGTGACCCAACTGTTGAAGTGAGCAGAGCTTTTCCTGGGGCCTGCAGGTCTGTGGCAGGAGGGTTTTCCATCTCATGCTACCACTGCTAACAGTCCCCTCCCCACACAAGACTTCAGCCTCCCTTGTGATTTAATTCTGTGTTAATCTCACAGGTTTTGTGCTGTTTCTGTAACCTAAGAATTTTCTGGGCCATGCTGTAGCAAATGCTTTTTCTGGACTTCAGGCAGATTCAATGTACCACAGCTCAAAAATCAGCTATTACTGCTCTCCTCCCCCCTGCCCTGCTCAGAACCAGCCAGCAGGATTGCAGTCTCTGGTTATAAAACACCACCTTTTTTTTTTTTTTTATTAGCTCTGTCATAAATCCTTGCACTTGGATTTGCAATTTCATGTGACAGCTCTTTCCAGACACCGAATGGAGTTTATCTCGTCTCCCTGCCTTGAACCTCTCAGGATTTTTAGTTTTGCTTCATCTCAGATCTTAATTTCCATTTCCAAGCTCAACAGCATCCTCTTTCTCATTGAAAAGGGTTGCAGAGTGCTCATCTTGGGGTGGGCAGACATCTATTCCTGGTCATCAACCTCCTGCATCAATCCTCTTGCTCTGCCTCCTCTTAAACCCCATGCATAGTTATCCACAGGCTACAGATCTGAGCCAAAACTTTTTTTCCCCCAGTTCAGGCTCATGAGGAATTCAGGTTACAGCAGTCTCCTCCTTGTGTTAATTCCTGTTCTTGTAAAAGGGAATCAGTGACTAACACCATATACATACCCGGCAGCAAGATTTGTCTCCCTGGGGCCTTCTGGCTGTTCCTGTCCAATGCCAAGAGCTGCTGGCAGCTCCTTATCTCCAACAACGAGATCTGCCCGTTTTGTTGAGCACACATCCTCATCCCTGACCTCAGCACATCCCCTGCACACAGCCCTGGAGCTCACCAGCCTCTCAGCTTCCCCACCACAGGGCAAGCCCTGCTCAGCCCCTTGTTATTTTTGGCTTTGCTTTTGTCT
This sequence comes from Acanthisitta chloris, assembly GCF_000695815.1. Classification (NCBI taxonomy): domain Eukaryota; kingdom Metazoa; phylum Chordata; class Aves; order Passeriformes; family Acanthisittidae; genus Acanthisitta; species Acanthisitta chloris. The sequence goes on from NW_008676185.1 coordinate 8,456, forward strand.
CTGGGATCCTCTAACCTTTAGCAATGAAAACAAAACCACAGAAGGTGCTGCCCTGGCCTTTGGCTCACTGTGATGGGCAGAGGCTAAGGGCTAAAACCTCAAATTAGCAGTGTGGGACTGGAATGAACCAGGACTGACCAGTCAGCTTGGACCTGTCATTTCAAGGGCAGGAACCTGTGGGGAGAGAGGAGGTGGTCATCTGGTTTCAGATAAATGCCCATTTTGTGCTAATTAATTAGGAAACCAGAGTGGATAACAGGAGAGCAAGATGACTGTTTAGCTAAAGTATTCCTGTGGCTACCGAGCAGCTGAGAAAGGGAATTCACCTGCTGCCTCCATTAGAGATGCTCATGGATAAGAGAAAGCAGAGCCTGGGAGCTGGGAAATCAGGAGTTTGCTCGTGGCTCAGTCTCAGCAGAAGGTATTCATTAACACCAGCTCAGGGCAGAAGTGGATCACACAGTAGCACCGACCTGATTTGAGTCAGGCACCAAGACATGACAGCAACTTCTTAGCAACCAGGCAGACCACACAAGCAGCAGTGCACATCCAGATCCAGGACAGCAGCACCTGAGTCACCACTAAGCTGCCCTGACAAAGTTGCTCCTCCCAACACTTGGCTTTTTTGTGCTTGGGGTTTTCTTAAATGAATGATTACATTCAGGACACATCCCTCTGCAAAGATACAAATAGTTGTGCTGGGATAAACACTGCAGGAAGATGGATAAGATGCTGCCTAAGCCAGGGCTGTTTTACAGAGAATTACTGTCAATTTTTGCCCTCGAGCTCAGCATGTAGCTTTAGGGAAATTATTTAATTTTGCCACATGACATTTTCTATATACGAGAAGTGATAGCAAAAACCCGCTTTCTGGAACCAAGGGTGACAAAATGGAACACTAGTTGGAAACTGCTTTACTCATCTTGCCTGGAAAGGAGAGGGAGACTGATGTGCAGCTACTGCACAAAGACAGTACTCAGTCAGTATAGAGGTTGATGCACCATGTCTCACACAACCTGAATTGAATCATCCCAACCCCTAAGGCAACTGCAAAGAGAAAACTTCACCCATTAGGCTATTTGATCAATATAAACAAAGACAAAGAGCTAAGCAATAAAAATGCAGAGGCCCATTCTGTAAGTCTGGAGTGGTGAGTAAGGAGAGCAGGGAGTTAGAGGGGAGGATTTGCAGCTTGGCTCTCAGTGAAGGCTCCTGTCTCCAGAGTGCAAGCCAGAGCAGCAGCCAGGTGCTAAATAAATATTTAGCAAATGAGAAAGTCTCCATTTAATGAGAAATTATTTGGTGAAACGAGCTGGGGAAATGGTTTCAGTAGCACAGTAACAGAAGCCAACGCTGCTCTCTGCCCCACGGGATGCTGTGGTTCTACTCGTGTTGCGTAACTCAGGATCTCCAGCTGGGACAGGCACAGGAAATATAACTCATTACTGAAATGCAAGAGACTTTCAGGGTTAAACCACTGTTAGACCAGCCAGATTCATTCCCTAGTTGCAGACTTTGCCCAGCAGCAGCTTTGGATGATGACTATCTTTCTTCATAACAGCGACGTTGCAGACAGGATGGTCTAAGTGCTGATGATGCCAAGTTTGTAGGAAGAAGCAATTTTTCTTTCTTTTATGTTCAAGGGCTGAGCTTCATTTCCTCACCTTTATCTACATCATTAGGCTGTTGAAATGGCAGTTCCCTGCCTAAATGTTAATTACTCTATGTCTCTTTTAAGATATGTTTTCAAGGGTTTAGTGCCTCAATCTTTCTTGTAATTACATGTAGTGGTTAATACAACTCATCGACTATATCCCAAAGTCCCTTGAGAGCTCATCCCTGCTGCAGTTTCCAGCAGATGAGCACTCACAGAACTAGTCCTTCAGAGAACTGCTGTCTTCAAGTGTTCAGCCAGCTAATGAGCTGATTACTGTGCCTGCTCCTCCTGCCGACGGCGAGCTCTGTGTGCAGACAGGCTGCACATCACCAGTTGCTGCAGTTAGCATTCCTCCCTTCCCTCTATGCCTTCAACTCGGCAAAAACTTCATAAAACCAAGAGCTTCCAGAGATTATTGGCATAGCAAAAAACGGAGAACCAAACCTTGTCAAAGTCTGGATATAAAAGCCCAGTAATACATCAGTCACATAGCCATGGTAACGAGGCAAATCTCAAATTCTGAGCATGGCTTTGTCATGTCACCTGTGACACGTGTGCGTCAGGGATGGAGCTGCTGAGCTTTGTTATGCCTCTGCAGCTGAGAAGAAGGAATTACAGCTTCTTCATGTGTAAGGCATTTCTAAGTGAACAGCAATAGCTGAGATTTCAAATGGAAAATAAAGCTGTGCTTTGAAAACTGCTGCATTTAAATATCAGATGCTTTCTTTGAAAGCTATAAGATAGCACATTTCTCTCCAGGGAAAGTGAGTAGGAGCTTGTCTATGCAGGGAAAAATGTTTGGAATAGCAACTGCCTGCCAGTTTCCTATGCAAACACTCATAATCTGTACTTCAAGACTGGATTAAGTGAAATTACACCAAAGCACTTGCTGCAGAGGACAACACCCTGTTTCAAAACACTCTCCTGCCTTAGCTCCACCACCCCAGTACTCAAACCATAGCTTGCTTTGCAGCAGTAACACCATACAGATGAACACTTCCCAAAATGTGAGGGGAAAGAAAAGTCTTCTAGGAAAATATCAAGTAACTGAGAAGCACCACCTTTTTTTTTTTTTTTTTTAAAGCTCTGCAGGTTCAAAACTGTATACCATGGATACCTACCATGAAATAAAATCATGGGCAAATCAGTGACTGAGGCAACTCCAGAGACTCAGCAAAAACCTCACAGCATGGTAGACAAATTGGCCTCAGGCAGTCTCTAATTCCTGAGAGCTACAATGTCTGGGCAAAGTGTGCTCCAGGTTTCTGTCTGCTGTGGGTCTAGTAGAGGACAACATAATAATGATGAACTCCTTTGATTTACACAGAAAAAAGCCTATACTGAAAATGCTGCTACCAAATCTCACTGACAGCCCATGCTGTGATTGCTGCTGCATATATGCTGGGCCTGATTTTTACTGGTCCTGATTGATCCAGACTTATGAAGCTCAAAAAATTACCTCCTACAGCTGATGCCAGCCTTTGGAACTACAGAGAAAGAGACAGAAGCAAGGGAGATTTCCAGGCAGACAGATGTAGTTTTCATAAACCAAACCAAATCCTCTATGCTGCACTCTGAGACAGAGAAAAACCTGCCTGTTGCTGCTGGTGTTCTCACATTGTGACGTGATCTCATCCCTTTTCAGTGCAGGAAATGCTCCGAGGTACAGAACGATCTGTTTGCCCTGGTAACATGTGATTTATCAAGCCATAATGGAGAAACACATCTCATGTATAAACAGTGGGCAGGAAGCACAACAAAATCATCAGCTCAAAGCCACAGAAAAGAACAGGTTATTGCTCTGGTGAGGCAAAGAGCAAAACAGTTTCTCAAAATCCAAAGGAGGTCTTGTCTAGTATTTTTAAGGCAAATAGAAGACAAAATCTGTGCTAGCAATAGAGCTAATTTCTGGAGCTAGGAGGCAAATGAGCTGTGGCAAGGAGCCGAACAGCAGAAAAGAGCAGAGAATTAATTACAAGGGAAGCGTCTCAGGTTGGAATTGCAGTTAGAGGGGTCAGAGAGTCAAAGCAACAGAGTTTTCAGCGCATAATTTGGTGCCTTGACATCCCTCAACCCCCCCGGGGCTGTGCCTGTGAGTCGGGGATGAAAAGTGCCTCTCCAAAAGCAAAAAAAATGACACAGCGAAGGCAGATCAGAACTACTTAAAAGGCAAAATCTGATCCTCCTGCTGACGAGGGCTGGCTGCAGCTGGGAGGGGGCAGATCCCAGCCGTGCCCTCGGGGCTGTGATGCGAGGGGCACTGCCCAGCCCAGCGCCCCACTCAGCGCCGCCTTCCCTCCCACCGGCGGCGAGGGATGCTC
>NW_008676186.1:0-9656 GCF_000695815.1 Acanthisitta chloris
CCCTGGGGAAAAAAGATCAACATTTCAACTTCTGTTCTGGATTTCTATATTCACAATATATTCTCAGAGTATTATTTATTACATGACTGATATGGAAAAAATACATTTCAACCATAAGATTAAGTAACAAGTCTTGCCAGAAACGGTGTTATGAAACTAGACAGGCTGCATGACCTTATCTGACCTACTGATGTTCCTTTTACATTATTTCGTCATTTTCCTTCCTCCTCAGGCCTTCTGGCAAGAAAAATATTCATACTCTGGGAAAATTAGTAGGAGGAAGTTGATAAAAATTCCACATAAAGCTGCCCTTCCTCCCTGTGTTGCAATATTTTTATGGTCTCAAGAGAAAATCTATATTTTTCAATATAAGGAAAAATTTCTTCACTGAAAGGGTTGTCAAGCACTGGCACAGGCTGCCCAGGGAAGTGGTTAAGCCACCATCCCTGGAGGTATTCAAAAGACATGTAGGTGTGGTGTTTGTGTACATGATATAGTGGTGAACAGGGCAGTGCTGGGTTAACAGTTGGACTCGATGATCTTAGGGGTCTTCTCCAACCTAAATGATTCTATGATTCTAACTGTAATCAGCTCTGAGGTAAAGACTTGCAAACATAACAGCATTTTAAAAATAAATGGTGTGCCTACACACTATCTTACAGGCTGTATCCTTTAAGAAAAATACATGCCAATTGTTCCTGCTGTTGGTACTTACCAAGGAATATCAGGAGCACTCCCACCATAACTTGCAGTGTGAGTGACAGGCTGATAAGAACGATGAGTGGGATGTAGAAGGAAAAGGAAGGTCCTTGCTCCATCACAGCTTTCAGCTGGGATGCGTTGGCCATCAGCAGGGCGATGTCCAACATGCTCTCTGCAGCACTTTTCTTGTTGGCATAGTGGTTGATATTGATGGGTCGATTCCTTTGAAACCACTGCGATGTTCTGCGCTAGAATTGGGAGACAGGAAGAAGGTTGTTCACATACTTTTAGTTGGTGGTGAGTGAGAGATCACTTGGCTCCTCAACTGATTTCTGTAATCGTACAGACCGAGCAATGGTAGTACTGAGACTATCCATGCAGCTTTTCCCCTGTTGGCACTGTCATCCAGCTGACAGGAGAGCAGGAAACAGTGCCTGTACTGTCCTTTGGCAGATACACTTTTTCCTATAGATCAGTCTAAACAGTCAGCATGTTTCTACTCTGGGAAAAGGAAAGATTGGAAAAGCTGAAAAGTTAGCACTGAGGAAAAGTTGGGAGGGAAAGTCACAATCCAGTAAACATATTATTGTGACTAATTTACTGCTGAAGGCACACATAGAAATATGGATTAAATTAATTTTCTCTCATCATATTTAAAAAGTTCCTTAATTACTCATGAGTCCTATTTTGAGGAATATATGGATGTGGAAGTTGGCCATCGTATGGGCTTCACTTGCCCTCTTTTCCTGCTGCTCCTCCCTCTGCCATGCCACTGACCAGGGTCATCCATACACAGATGTTTTTCCATAACTATCGTATGATCCACGGTTACCAGGCACTGCCCAGTTACAAGGGATTTTTTTTCCCATTTTCACATCAGCTGGTTTTGATGTTTTTTCAAACTGCCCAGCAAATAAACAGGAAAATAGAACCCAGCCGCAGGGCAAACCCAGAGCTAGTTAACCCGGCAGGATGAATACATGAGTGTTTCCTGATGATGACTCATGTGACTCAACTTGAAATTTGACAGCTTGTCTCCCAGAGGTGCCTATTTCTCCATAGATTAGATGCAGCCTAGGGTAACAAGATTAGACTTAGCTGCTGAACTCCACAAGGAAGGAAGAGTAGGTGACCCTCTTTCCTGAAGTCTCTGAAAAAGTCAGGAACTTCGTTCTCCCTGCTCTTACTTCTAGACTTTATTTTCAAAAATAATAGACAAATATATGAAGAATAAGCTTATTCTAGCTGATTACTTTAAACCTGGCTTCTTAGAGACGTTTTTGCTGCCCAAATGTGTTCCCTCTTGCCAGAAAATCCTGTGAGGGAAGTCTGGCTTTGAAGGTTAGTTGAAATGCAGAAGACGCTCTCTAATTACTCTTCTCAGCAGCACTGAAAACGATCAAATTTCCAGCTCCAAAGCCAGGCCTACCACAGCCCAGACCTAAATGCCTCCTTTTAAATAGGGCAGATATTGATGTACATGTTGCCAGTTTTTCCAGGGCAGTGAAACACCAAACTTGACCTATTTTCACCAGGCATGTAGTAATCAACCACAGCCTGAATATCTGAGTGAAAACTGTCATGGGGCAGCAGCAAATGTGTTTTCCTGCAAAGAGAAGCAGCCATATAATTGCAGCTCCACACAGACAGCTTCTTCACCAAGACCAAGCTCCTGGGAAGAAAATGGCTCTGAGACGGATACTGACCTCGGTCAGGAAGAACTAGATAATCATTTGATTTTGTCTAAATCCCACAATCCGAAAATGCAATTTGGCTGGGGAATCTGTCCCACATTTGTCACCTTTTTTCTCCCCAAGCCTCTTTCCATCCCCTGCACCCCATTACACCACTACAGCATTTGGATGCTTCCAAAAACATCCTGCTTACCATCCAGAAACTCTAAACCAGGTGCAGATGTTCATGTTTCCCTTATGGAAAGAAAGCAGTGTGGAATATATGCTGGCAGTGCTCAGCAGAAAAGTCCAGGCTAACATTTGTCACTGTTTATTGTACAGTAAAAAGTCAAACACATACACTTAGCTCTTGGCTACCTGATGCAGCAGAGTAAGAGGGGATGGGGAACTATGTGTGTAATAGCAAAATGCAATTTCTGGGGAGGAATTATAAGGAAGTGTTCACAGTACACTGCAGAAGTAATACCTACTTTGTCACGAGCTTTTTCCTGTGTCTAAGAACTAATTGATTCCTTCTTGCCAAAAATACTGGCTTTGAAATATCTGTTGGGTCTATGAGGCTGCAGTGTGTGACACAAACTACCCAGGTAGCTGTGACACTTCTTCATCCCGATGGAAGGGGACTGTGGTGAAAACATGAGGACTGGTTTCTTTTTTTCACCCCGTGCAGGAATGTGAACATACTTGACATTTTTTTTAAAACTATACAAAGGAGTAAATATTTTGGGAGACATCCTCCTTTCAGTTAGATCCATGACTCCATGATGTAAGACAGTTCCTACACAAACAACAGACACAATCTTTTCTTTTCCCTGGGGAAACGTACTGCTGCACTTTCAGGACCTTGATGCTTCCTAATTTTCTGCATGGTGGAAACAGCAGGCTGTGGCATTTGAACTGTGGGGGAAGCAGAGCATCCGAGCCACTTCTGAGCTCAAATGAATGGGGACTTTTCAAAGTAGGGAGCTGCTAAGGCAAACTAAGGCAAAACTTCCTATTCCTGGAACTCAGCTATTAACTGTGTTTAGATTCTAAAAAACAGTGTTTTACTCAGTTAAGAGACATCCAGCTACTATTCCTGAAAGCAGACTAGTTCAATAATGTGGTCACAGCACCAAGCCTGATAAGCTCAAGAAATGCTTGGACAACACTCTCAGACACATGGTGTGGTTCTCAGGGACATCCTGTGCAGGGCCAGGAGTTGGACTCAATGATCCTCATGGGTCCCTTCCAACTCCAAATATTCTGTGAACACTGGAACAAGGCATATGGAGACCTGAAATATCAGAGCTTTTTCTCAGCCTATGATCTTGCCTTCACCAGGAAAAAGGACCAGTAATCATGAAAGCTCCAGAAACAATCCCTTCCCACCTCCTGACTCATGCTAGAAAAACATAAAACAAAACAAAAAAAAAGCAAATTAGCCTTGCCTTCTGGGAGCAAAGTGAAGGCAACTGCCAAAAGTATTGAAATAGATGCAGCCAGTGCTATGGCAGCAATTTTGAAGATCAGACTACATGTTACGCAGCAATATATAGACAGGCAATGAAAGAAGAGCTGCTGCCTCAACCTCAGGATAATGACAGTTGTGTACAACAGAAATTACATGGGAACTTTGTTATGTGGCTTTATGATTTCAGGGAGATTCCAAGCAGGCAGCAACACGTGCAGCCCACAGCACCAGGCAACACTCACTGCGCCGTGATCACCTGCAGGGCCACGGAGAGGGAAAGTGGAATGGCTGGAGATTTTCTAGGATGTGTGTAAAGTAATGCTTTTCCTGCAGGTGTCACTTGGCAAGAGAGCAGTACGTATTCCACATGAGCTGCTTTGGTCTCAATGTAATCAAAACACCTCATTACACACATCCAATATTCAAATTGCCTGGTACAGACAAGCTGAGCCCTTCAGTTGGTGTCCCTGAATGAGTCTGAGGGAAAACAGCACATAAGTTCACACGTGTGTGTGTAAGAGCCAGGTGTAGCTGGAACTGCTTTCCCTGCAGCAGCAGCTTGCCCTCAGGTCCCACTGCTGCAAAGCTTCAGCCTTTGTGCATAACAACCCTCTGTGCTGCTCTGTGCACAGTTATACAAAGAGAGGAGTGAAAAGTCTCTCCCTCTTGCTCTGTCTGCAACTGGAAGAATCTCATGGAAGAACTCTTCCCAGTGAGAGAGTGCTGTTCCCACAGACAGCACCACTCTGGGGCTCAGCACAGCAGCAGTTTGCTCCCCAGAGCACTGCATTCTGCAAGGATAAAGCTATGATGCCACATCAGAAACTGGCATGCTTATGATTCTGTAAGACCAATGTTCCCTCCAAGACTGGATGGTGTTGTTTTACAGTCTCACTTCATCAGTACAGCCTTTGCCACTGCTTTGCTTCACTCCTCATTTCAATGGAATGCCCAGAGTCCCTTCAAAATACATAAAGGATTTATTCACTACATTTATTTAAAAATAAATTTAAGTGGCTCTGAGGTGAATATCCTTAGGTGCTGAGTTTCATGAATCACAGCTAGGACCCACCTGGTGGATGATTCAACAGGAATGACATAGCACTAAAACCAGAAACATTTGAAAACAAGTAATAAAGTATCTGTGCTAAATACAGTGACTTGTTATAGTAAGGATTACAGCATTAAATCACTACTTGTGACAACATTTATGCAGCTGTTTGTTTAATGGAGTATTTATCAAACACTAGTGACTGCTGAGGTGGTCAAACAAATGTGATGAAGTCTGACGAAATAAAGGAAAGCCCAAAAGTTGGGTTTTTTAGCTTGAGCTGAGTTTCTCAAAATGTACCTGTTAGTCTTATCCAAGACAGCTGGGGTTTGGACCTGACAGTAATCCACAGTGAAAAAACCCATGTGTGAAAATGACACTTACTTTGCACTTGTTTTTAGAACTTAGGTACGTTTCTGTCACTGCCCTACAAATGCAGAAGCAAACAAAGCATTTGAATTTAGCTTACAAGATTTTAGGATTCATTCCTTCTCTTTTGGTGTCCTTCAGCTAGCTTCTTAAATGTCTTCTACCACATATGAGATTCCCTAAAGAGACAGTTTAAAGAAAAGCTAAAAAAACAAAAATGAAAGCCCCATAAAAACTGTAAAAGCTAAAAATATGGCCTGAACCAATAGGACCTTGAAACTGCCAAGATCAGAGTCAGATCCGTTATGAACACTGAATTTACTGTCTTGTACTGAAGTCAATATACACTTGCAGTAGCACAAAACTGGTTCCTGTTTTCTTCTTCAATCCCACTAGCAAACCAATATTTTGCAGTTTAGCAAGGTGAACAATGAATATTTAGAACCAGAAACTGCGAAGTATAAGCCAGAAGCACATCCTGGGCCACTTTAACTTTGATTTGCAATCTGTAATTGCAGCTACTTAAGACCAGCAGAGCTCAACACGTTTTGCATGTCAAAAGTCTCATGTCTGGGTTCTGAAAACACACAGATACTTATTTGAGTATTGGTACAGTATTAGCACTCAATACTTCCATGGTATTCTAACCTTAAATCACTATGCTGTAAAAAGCCCTTATTAAATACAGGAGAGTCCCAGTATGGGCTAACTGGAGAAATATTGATCATTATTAATTCTGTATTCCAAACAAGGTTCACAAGAACTTTGCTTCTGATTAACAACACCTTCCTTAAGCCATCAGAAAGTTCTTTGCCTTCAGTTACGTTTACTCTGGAATAAAGCCTTCATGGTCTTTGGCTTGCTCTAACCCTCCATGTAGTTTGATTTCCATTTTAGGTTAGTGATTACTGCAATTTTGTGGTCAAACAAACTTGATGCAAAATGAAACCAGACAAGCTTGCTGATGACCATGACCTCTGGGTCTGTAATGCCACAGAACAAGCTTCCTGAAATTCCTGTGTTTAGGGACACTCCGAATTTTAAAACAATGAAAACTTGCTACACAATAATGAGGTTATGCAGAGTTAAAGCTGAGTCATTCTGGTCTTACAGAGGGCTCCTCTTGACTGGGTTTTGCAACAATCTTCCCAACCAAAACTGTTAAGAAGATGCTACAAAGTCCTTTTGTTTAAAAAGGAATTTGCTACAGTTTTCACCTTTAAGAAAAATACAGCATGGCAAACCTTTGTAGATCTTTGAGTGGTAATTTCATGTTCCGAAAAAACCCAGTTAAATCAAAATAGAGAAGGATCAGACATAAAAGAATAACACAGGACTAAACCAGAACACAATTTCAGAACTTCACTATTATTGTTTTCTAAGATCAACCCTACAGGTACAGGATTGAGCTAGTAACTTTATACCATTATTTAATAATTCTCAAGAGATGTGGAATTTCTGTCCACACCTCCATCACCCACACACTGGAACTGTAAGGGGCTACATGTGGCCACCCTGAAATCGATTTTCCCTCTGTCCCAGAGATCTTGCTGATCTAAAAACAAACCAGGGAAAATATTCTACAAAGAAAAGAAATATTCCAACAAAAATATTTTAAGTCGTATCAGACGTGTAGTGGATGATTAGATCCTCTGTGCACCTCCTCAGAAGATGTTTTATGTCTTTTCCCTCCATAAAACATTAGATTATTACTTCAACTTAGCACTGACTCGGAGAGAAAATATCTCTGGTCTGAATCATCAGTTCCATTTCCTGTGGGAATTTCATTTTGGGGAGGCAGGGAGATGTCCATCCAAGTACCAGCCTAGTGTAACACTACCTACTTTGTGAGACCTCTGCAATCACAGCCTGAGAAGGTGTGGTCGTAAGCAATTAAAAATAAAAAAAAGTTAACAGTTCAGCCTGTGTTCATATTCCATAGACATCATGACTTTCTAGCAGCTTTAAAAGCCTGTACTTAAGAATCACTTCTATAGAGACAGTAAATGCAAGTATGACTACATTAAGAAAAAAAAAAAAAAAGAGTGGCAATCATGCTCATTCCCAAGAGCCAAAAAAGTTAATATTAAAAGAGGGAAAAGTACATTCTGCTGAGGGCACAGCTCTGTTTTCCTAAAGCTGTACTGGTTCCGGGATTCAGTTAGAATATTTCTACTCATTAAATTACTTTAAAACAGCCAGCACACGTGATGACTAAATCTGTGAAATGAAGGAGTAACTTGAACTTCTTCACACAGCTATTGAACTAGAAGTTTGCTCCTGTATGATGTTTTCTTGCCTTGCATTATAATTGCTCATTCCAGTCATTTGGTCTTACTATACTGCTTCTCACAGCTGGACTATGGGCTGCCTGTTTGGGGTGGTAAAAGCACTGTTTGCTTACTCTAGCTACTGAAAAATCACCAATAGTATCACTATCAAATATTCCAATATGATATGAGTAATGCCTTAGAACATGCAATTTCCACCTATATGCAGTAAAATGATTTCAAGTTCCTACAGGCTGGTTACTTGTAGTATGATGCCAAGAAACTGCCATGTCCCAAAATTATTTCAGAATTAATATACAGACCTTGATACAAGAACAACATGATTAAAGCTGTTAATTTCTACTATCCAATTCTTGCTCACCTTTTTCATAGCTCTTTATCTGGCATGTCCTGCTATCTTGGGAACACTAAACTATGCTTTGTAACTCTGTGGATGTAGAGTGGCTCAATATGGACCATGAACAAGGAAAGCAACTAGAGGAAGATGAAAAAACAGTTACAAACTGTCATTGTATGAACAGATCCTTTGCAGAAGAGGCTAGACACTTCTGCCAGGTGTAATTACACACATTAGTCAGAGAGGTGTGCCAGGCCAGCCCAGTCTTAGAGGCAAGGAATTAAGGAATTTCTTGCTTCTAAAAGCTTGACAGCTGCTAAAAAAAATGTATCCAAATTAATGCTGGAGTTAAAATAAACCACATCAAACCACTGTGTGACCACTCATTCAGAACCACAGAGAGCTTAACTGGTCTGGTTTTAATTTCTATGCTCTGATTGCTTTGCAGGTGAGACAACTACACCTGCATTTCATGTCAGCTCTTCTGCAGAAGGTAGTGGTCAGTTGTGAAGATGTGCAAGAGAGTGTTTTGAGGAGAGGGCAGGAAGCAAACCGGGGGGCCCATGCTGCAATGCCTGAAAGCATTCCTAAAAGCAGATACTTCCACACCTTTGACTCCAGTACAGAAGATTCAGGCACCTGCAGATGGTCTCTCCAGGTTTAGCTGGCTGCTGAGCTGGGTTGTTCTTTTGTTTGTGTGAGTTGTGAACCTTAGCAGATTTTTAAAGGTATCTCCTATTCACAGCTTGCTTTTTGAGGTATCTGTCCCCATCTGTTTTACCATGCCTATACTGTGGGTGTGAGAAAATGAAAAAATGTCTATAAAGTACTCTGAAGTGCCACTGTATACATAGAAAACAATACAATAGCATGTCTCACTGCTTATTCTTTACATGGCACTCAGAGAGAACTTGAGTTTCAGTGGGAAAGACTCAACAAAACGATGGTTGTTTGCTACTGAAATGAAGTAAAACAGGAAAGTTGCAGTAAAATTCTTGGAGCAGATCATACTGGAAAAAACTAAATACTCATCACCAGTACTTGTGATGCAAGCACAACTCTGTGTCAATAAATAAGAGAACTGATGTCAGAGTCAGAGACTTACAAAAAAACCCCTCCAGGCCACCAGTTTGACCTGTGTATCCCAGCCCTGAATCACTTTAGGTACTTTCCAGGATTTATTAAAACCAGATGATTATTATTATTTTTCTTGTACGATATTCATGACTTCAAGGGTTTGTCAGGGAGGGAGGACAGATGTGCTACACAACCAGCCCAGTCTGCCTGTAACCAGAAAGTTTGACCAGTGACGCAGAAGGTGGTTTAATACAACAGTTTCTATGTGGCAGAGCCTCAGGGTGGAATAAAAGCTGCTTTTTAGAGTTCAGACCCTTCCAAAACAAGATAAAAGATGCTTTTACCAGTCTGTTTTTTTCAGGTAAGTGGCATGCTCAGCAAACATCCTTTACACATACACAGAATACAAGATGAATGCTTTCCAGTGAGGATTTCTGGTCATGTTTTGACTACACGGAGTAGTAAAAAGCTGGCAATTTCACTGCTCTTTATTTGGATTACCGTATGGAAAAACAACCATACAGGCCCAACCCCTTCAGTAATTCCTCCTGCTCTTGTGATTGCTTATCCAGTGTGGAGTATCCTTGAGTAACTTGACCATCCTCTCCCAGACCACCCAGGCGAACAGAACCCCTCCAGGTGCTGCGAGCTGCGGGCGGGGTCCCGGCGGGGAGGCCGCTGG
>NW_008676187.1:0-714 GCF_000695815.1 Acanthisitta chloris
CCGGTGTGCTTAATGGCTTTTTGTTTTCCCCTTTGGGATTTTCTGTGTCCTCTGCCCTGCTTCACCCCCACCCTCCCCCGGTTTCGTGTGCTGCTAGTTGGGTGAGTTTAGCACCTATTATCGTGGCAAAATATTGTTCAACAAACCCTTTATTGAGTCAGCAGCATCTCTCTGAGTATCACCCCACCTGATTCTTTAGTATGGCCCTACCACTTGAGAGGCCCTTCAATCCTTCCTGCAAGCTGCATGTTTTTTTCCTCCTTGCTTACCTTTGACATAGAGCGTTTCTCTCCACGAAAACACAAAGTTGGTGGGAGTGTCAATCTACTGGAAAGCAGGAGGGCCCTGCAGAGGGACCTGGATAGGCTGGACAGATGAGCTGATTCCACTGGGATGAGGTTTAACAAGGCCAAGTGCTGGTCCTGCACTTCGGCCATAACAATCCCATGCAGCACTACAGGCTGGGGACAGAGTGGCTGGAGAGCAGCCAGGCAGAAAAGGACCTGGGAGTTTGGATAGATAGAAAGCTGAACATCAGCCAGCAGTGTGCTCAGGTGGCCAAGAAGGCCAATGGCATCCTGGTCTGGATCAGGAACAGCATGGTCAACACGACCAGGGAGGTGATTCTGCCCCTGTACTCAGCCCTGGTGAAGCCACACCTTGAATACTGTGTACTCCTCAGTTAATGAAGGATATTGAAGTGCTGGAGTGGGT
>NW_008676188.1:0-1676 GCF_000695815.1 Acanthisitta chloris
ACTAGTGACCGGCCGCCAACTGGACGCGGCACCATTCAACACCATTCTAAATGAATCTAAATCATCCTGAACACCTGCAGATGGCAGAACAGAGACTTCTGAAGACAGATCACTGCTGAAAGCATTCGCATTGAAGCTGCAGTTAGTAAATCAGAGTGCAAAGTGTTGTCTTTTTGCAAGTAACCAGAGTTATACAAGTACCTTTAGTCCCTCTTTCTGTAGGTCTTGAGCAAGATCTCTGCAGAGCTCTCGGCACAAACTGTACAGGTCTTCTGCTGTGTTTATTTCACTGAATGTTCTGAGACAAAGACAAGGTCAGAATATGTTCAGTGGCTGCAATCTAGGAGTACTTGTTTTTGTACAGTTAAAACACAGCTACATCATAAGAATGTTGTGTAGATTGGAGTGTTGACTTCAAGGAAAAAAGGAGTATTTACAGGAATATTTTGTTTGCAAAAAGTTTGCAAAGGCCTTCAAATAACAGTGAAACAATTCTGTTTTCAATTATTCATGAATTCTTTGAAAATGAATCAGATCCATTATTTGAAAATGGATCAAATATTTAATGCTTAAATATTTGCTAAACAGAACCCTAAGTGGATCCACAGAGCCATCCAAGTTATTTGTACTTAATCTCCTTCGTACATGCTGTGTAACATCAGAGGAAAGGCATGATCTGAGAGTCAACATCAGAGCCAAGGATCAGAAATAACTAATGCAGATGCTGGGAAAAAGATGCCAGCTAGGATCATTATGTCTAGCCTCAGAGCACGAGAAGCTCTGTTTCTGCCAGAAATGTGCCAACTGGCTTTGCTAAAGCTTCTCAGAAGGGAAATCACAGCATTATTGTTTTGTTGGGCATTTGCTTTTCAGCAAAAACATGAGGGGAAAGGCAACCTGCAGTTAGCAGTGGTACTAAGAGAAATGGGAAGCAAAACTTACAGCCACCAGGTGCTTTTGGGAAGGTCTCACAGATCCATTGTTTCATATCAGGCTTTGTGAGTGCAAAGTCCATATAATTACTCTGGATTTCACTTCTCTAAGCTATTTCCAGGTTTACCTGATGGTACTGAAAAGTCTTCCTCTATAACGACTCACATTCTCCTAAGAATGTTTGCAGCTGCCAAAGCAATGGGATGAATATTTCCCTCTGGGTCCCACACCATTATCCAAGGAGTCATTCATGCTACGCTGGCAATGCTGCAGTGACTAGAAAGCTGCAAAAGCCCAAGGTTTGGAAGGGGCAGGATAGTGGAAATTATTGCCCCAACCCTGGCAATGTTCACAGCCAGGTTGGATGGAGCCTTAAGCAACCTGCTCTGGTGGGAGGTGTCCGTGCCCAGGGCAGGGGTTGGGGCTGGATGATATCTGAACTCCATTCCAACCCCTTAACATTCTATTTCAGGGCTGTCTCTTTCCCCCATACAAACTAGATTCCTGATCTCAGCAGCCTGTTGATATCTCTGGCCTTTGTTTCCCTTTGGGGAACAAAGAAAGAAGAAAGGCAGTGCAGGAAGTTACAGTGAGCTGCCTGGAGTGTCTGTCTGCAAACCAGCGCAAGACTAAACCTATAAATTTCTCAGCTGTGATGGTACCAAGGTTTGGGGTTACATGAGCTCCTCACAACAATGAAGTCCTAATAAGACTGAGCATCTTGTCTTACTATGTTTTCTAGG
>NW_008676188.1:1709-3392 GCF_000695815.1 Acanthisitta chloris
ATTGTAATAATGATCTCTGTGCTCCACGTATCATAGATTCATTGAATTTAGGAGTTGGAATAGACCTTACAGATCATCCAGTCCCAACCTCTGCCCTGGGCAGGGACACCTCCCACCAGAGCAGGTTGCTCAAGGCTCCATCCAACCTGGCTGTGAACACTGCCAGGGTTGGGGCAGCCACAGCCTCCCTGGGCAACCTTTACTTTCCAAATTGTTTTGAGCCTTTAAGGGTTTTGGGTATTAATAAGCTGTTTCCTGTTCACATCTTAGGGGGAAACACCCTCATTTTGTTGTAGCATAGAGGTGATTTTTAAAAATGAATCTCTCTGCTCCTTGTAGCCCCATCAGATATTGAAAAGTTGCTCTGAGGTCTCCACATAGTCTCGTTCTCCAGGCTGAACAGCCCCAACTCCCTCAGCCTGTCCTCATAGGGGAGATGCTCCTGGCAGCACTTCTGTTTGAAAAAGACACTTTTAGAAATGACTTTCTGAAGTAAGTTTAGACTGGAAAAACAGCTAGGAAATGCACGTGAGTGCAGACTGATATTGACAATAAACTGGAACACAAAATCAAGCCCTTATATATTTCCACCCTATCTTATGGCATAAAGATCACTTTGATGCATGAAAAGCATTAGCAGAGTTGGATGGTCAGAAAAGGGAACACAGAAACTGACAAAAACATCTCCATAGTATTCTGGAAAATAAGGAAAGGGGAAAAACCAACAATGGAAGCTTCAGTCTGATGTAGTGAGGTTGTGGTTTGTGTGAGTTTTAACACATACAAACACACAATGAAATTATGGACCTAAGGAAAGAATGCACCACTTGGTGTTTAGCAGTTTCAATGATTAATGTAATTTTTCAACACTAAAGAGCCATACCTTTCAGTGCTCATGCTCTTCCTTTCTCCATCCCTTTGAAAAGAAAAACAATTTTTTATACTCACATTATGCAGAACCGTTTGTTATCTTTTCAAAATACTCTGAGTCCATCAATCAAGCTTCAACACCTAACAGCAATCTCTTCTATAATGTCTGGATGTTAACTTTGCCTTAGAAATCTACAATCATCAAGTTTAAGCAAGTGCAAAACGGAGAATGCTTTTAAAAAACTACTGTAGATAAAGACACAGATCAGCCATAAAAATAAACAGTTTGAACCCTCACAGAACAGACCTCTCCTATCAGGAGTCTATTCTAAAACCAAAACTAACTACACATCCTATGCCGTCCCACTTAGCCACACTGTGAAGCTATAAAAATCCTGAATGTGTATTTGAACAAGTGTTTCCTTGAGAAGCTGAGAAAAATTTGCTTTCTGTCTATAGGACTGTCCAGGTGAAAGGTGACATGTTAACATCCCTTCTGCACATAAGGTGTTCCCCAGAGCAATTCTTTTTTATGTCTTTCTTCTCTATGTAAGTTCGGGAAATAACAAAACTGGGTATAGTCAGATTTCCCTAAGAGAAGGTGGTCAGAGACAAAACCCTAAGATGAACCATTTGCTCAGGACTCAGGTGTTGATATGTTCAGGGATTGCTTTCTCCACATTAAAACCACTGAAGTTAGGTTGATGCTCACAAAAACAAACCATGAAAGAAATTTCATAGACAGCACCATTAAAAGATGTTAAAAATCTCCTTCACAATGACAATTCATAGAATTTAGGCGTTGGAATGGAC
>NW_008676189.1:0-10938 GCF_000695815.1 Acanthisitta chloris
AAGGGAAGGAAGACCATTTCTATGACTGATGTGCCTACATCTGCTGCAGACCCAACTCTTCAAGCCCTTCTCTGGATGTGTCCCCAGATGCTGAATCTGGCTGGACAAGAAAAAGTCAGGGAATAAAGACTTGAAAAGAGAAGAATAAGGCAAAGTCTGAATCTGTTTCTTCTTCAGAGAAATAAAGCTCATTTTATAATGAATGAAATTCACTGACTATGATTTCACCATCAGTAAATACTAAGCTTTCTCAAAAGTAATCACTTTTTTGGTAAGTTTTTGCTAGGTTAAATACAGTCCTGTATTGTACTGCTCTCAAATGTACATCAGTACTTCATCCTCCTTTCTGTATTTTCATTTAAAAGGGAGCTGCTGGGCAAAATAATGTCCTTGTCTGTCCCTTCCTCATACAAACCTCCAATCAAATTTAATAAAGCTAGTTTGATACAATTCCAGTTTACACTTGGTTTACCCTTGGTCGACTTTAATAGGGTCAAAAATATTTTTGCATTGGCAGTGTACGCATTAATCATTTTTCCAGAGGATTTAGGAAATTGGAAGAGACAAGGCCAAGCAAAATTTTAAATTAATTGGGCCTACCCCAGCATTCAGAGGGTCACCTTGTGTCATTTGTCCCATATTTTCCAGGTCATGAAGTTCCAGTGTATCCTACAGCTGCCATGGGGAGAGATCCATGCTGTGGGCACACAAAGGTGAAAGAATTTCTCCCAGAAAGTGCGAATTTTCCTACAGGCAACCACAACAATTGCAGCTTCCAGATTGTTGCCAGACACCAACCACTTAAATAATGCATGCTCGGCTGATGCCTGTACTTGGTGCATTTTCTAATCAAGTAGTCAGGAAAATTTGCAAACCCTGTCATTTACTGTAAATCCACTGCCTTACAACTGCAGACTGATTAATTTTAGTGCTGCTTGGAATTATTGATTTCAGCTGGAACATCTATGTCCACAATCATTGCTGTTTTCAACCTCTATTCTGGTCTGGTTTGGTTTGGTTTGGTTTTGTTTGTCTTGATTTAGTTTGGGGTTTTTGTTTGTTTGTTTCCTAATATTCTTGCTATGGATTTCAACATCAAAGTGCTTTTCTTACAAGGGAAAGACTGTGTGACAAAGTTAATATGCTATTCCAGTGTGGCACCCATAACTGCTTCAACATTTCACATAGTAACCTGCAATAATGCCCTCTCAGTATCTGGGTGACTGGCCAGAGGTTGTTGCAGTGCTAAGGGAGGGAAGCAAGTCAAAGTCTTTCTTTAGAAATGTAATTAATTTATTAGGTTCTAAAAGAGTTTACTGTGTGATAAGGACTGTGTATACCTTTTAGTTCACAGTTTTATTCCAAGGAGCAGAGTGTAACAGACTAAGTGCTGAAAATAACTGGAGGCAAGCAAGTTATGTTAAATGGTTTATCATCTGTTTAAACATTCTTAGCATTTAACCCATAGTATTAACAAGCTTTGTGGCGTAAGAAAAAAATTGCATTGCAGAATTATTTGCAAACCTTGAAGTTATGAGAACATTGGAAAGGAAATATCTGTAATTACTGCTTGCATTTCTACATACACAAGGAATCTTGCTTTATGAAGTGGTTTACTCTCATTTGAAAGATGAATTTGCAATAAGTAGTCAAGAAGGTGTTCAGTCCTGGTCCAGACTGCATCACATCCACTGTGATCAGAAAAATTGTGCCGCTGTCCATTTTACAGTGAAATTTCAGCCAATTTCCATCAGAGGTTTGAAATAATCATACTGTCCACCTTGCAACCTAATATGACATGTAAATTTCTTTATTTCCACTCTAAGATTGTCTTAAACAATTATGTTCAACTGGAAATTTTTTTTAAAAATCAATATTAAAGTAAAAAAAACTGTAAACGTGAGTCACAAAGAGATCAGGCACAGCTAGTAATTTCAGGGTGTTTGTGGTTATCTTCATCTAAACAATACCAATAGTTTCCTGTGTATGAATCTGTCTCCAGCTGTTCTCAAGTCTCTGTAGGGCTGCCCAAAATGAAGTCGATACTTGTTTTGTAAGAGATGCAACCCTTTGATATAAGGCTGACTGTTTTCCTGTCATATGAATCAGTTTAAATGTTAATGAAATTAACTCCTGGCAAGTGGCATAGTGCCATCATTAATTATTTAAAAAAAAAAAAAAAAAAAAGAAACTGAAATATGATGTGGTTTGTTTCTACATTTGCTATAAGCACATATGAGAAGGAAAGATTATGGACACCTAGTGAGCAGCAGCACACAAATATTTCTTAGAAAAATGTTAGAAATAAGATTCTGCTAGAGAAACACAGCCTAAAACCACCACCTATGCTTTCTCACCAGTTTCATGCATGAATTAAATTACAATTTAGCCCAGAAAAAAACAATAGTACTGAATTGCTAGTGATTACATTGAAATTTGGATGTGCTGCATCTCTGGTGTATCAGTGTGATATTCAGATCTTTCTTCCCAACTGTTATGTTAAACCCTAAAACTGACATTACAGATTTTTAAGAAACATCCAAAAATATGCCCATTGACATCAAGAACCTACTTGATAGGGTCCGCGTGGGACATTTGAAACCAGAAATTGGCAGAAAGCTCTAACAGTATCTATTTGGTAGACTATTAAAACATGCTGATGAAAACTGTCATGCAGCTGGAATTTTCTCTTTAAGAGTGCAATTGATTTTTTTAACAAAGCAGAGAATTAGTCTTTAAAAGGGCAGATCTCGCATGTGAGAAATAATGCAAACATTATGACACTAAATTGGGAACAATATAACATTCAAGCCCTTTAACTGATCATTACAAAATACTGAATTGTAGCATTAGATGAGCTGTGTTTCTGGTAGCATAAAATATTATGTCTCATGTAGAGATGAAATGCTGTCCTTTAAATGTAGATTTATAACGTATATGCATATAAGCATTTGTTTCCAAATGATGCCAATAATGATCTATGACATTACTAATGTTACTTCCTTTATTAATCAAAGCCATTTTAATTTTATTCAGGATATTTTTCTTAGGAGCAGCACTTTGCTTCTCGTCATTGTATTTTGACAGCAAACTGAATTCTTGTTCACAAGTATAGGATTTGTTTAGTTCCAGGCATCTGTGTTTGGATTACGAGAATGCTGATTGGTTCGCTGCCAGGGGCACAAAAAGGTCAAGCTGTCCTTTTTTAAAGGCTCTTTTTTCCTTCTCACCCCCACCCTTTTTTTTTTTTTCCTAAGAGTTTGGCTCATTAATCAGAGTTAAAAGAAAGGGGGAAAGGCAGTGACTTGGAATCATTTGATTCTTTTGCAAGGGATATTTTAAAAAGCAGAACTCAGTGTTAGTGTTAGAGGTTGAGTAGATGTTTGTATGGATCGTACTGACACAGTTCTGACAGGTGACCTGAAACCTTTCAAACTGACATCTGTCACAGAGACAGACAGAGGTTTTTTAGCCTCAGAGCCTGTTTTCATGACATTTCATTTTTCATCAGATTTTGAGAGAAGAGAAAAAAAGAAGATGAACTTGAAAAATTCTTGCCAGGGGCAGAAAATGAGATCAGGTTTTCTGCAGCTGTCTAGCTCACCTTTAAAGCTTAGGCATCCAGGCAAAGTGAAGAAAAAGACTTATTTTGATGTTATTAACTAAAAGGACAGATTACTTCCTTAAGCCTACTTCTACAGTTGCATAGCCAGTGTAGGACATTACAGAGGTATAGGTAGTTAAGGATGTCCTGGGTTAACCATTACAAATCATGATTTCCAGTGTATATTTGCTCTTTGTAGAGAGCTGAAACTTAGGGCACAAGCTTAAATCCTACACGGATTTGAGCTGAAAACTTCCAATCTCTATCATATTAACAATATTATGTGATAAAATATGAATCAATATTTAGCTTCTGGTTACATTTATTCAGATCTTAGTTAGGAAACCATGATCTCTACTTCAGACAATATGTAGGCAGATACAGACATCTGAAACATATGCACCATAGCAAGATTTCATTTTGAAGATATACTTTACCAAAAGCACCCATGAGACAGACTAAATTAATTAGGAATTTCCTTTCCATGCATTTCCCATTGGCCACAATGGCCCTTCTGAGTTGGAAGAGAAAGTTCATCTCATCAGAAACGCCTTCTTTTTCCACACTTGTCACATAAGAACTCCAGACTGAAGCCACTGACTCGGCCATCTTCCGTCTGCCACATTGAGATGAAAGAGACAACAAAGGTCTAAAGTACCATTTGGTATTACCAGCATGCCTGAGATTAACTGCCAGCTATCTTCCATAAAGCCGTTGACTCAGATCCATTTAGTCCATCATAATCCTGAAGTCCTGAATCACTCCTAGACACTGAAAAAGAGATGAGAAAATCAGGTTACAAGTGGGCAGCCAGTGATGATCTTGTTCCACTATAGATGTACCAGCTGGACCACTGAGGTGAAGCAGGAAACCTATAATACCTGTTTCATTTTGTTGTGATAACTGCCATTAAATATGAGCTGAACCTTTGAGGATATTTACAGCCCTATACAAATAATATTAATGTTAGTGTTCTGCTTCACAAGACCATTGAGCTTTCTCTTTTGTTTTTCAAATGGTCTGGCCCAGACTGCTCAAATGTGGGTTCACACAATCCTTTTTCTCCATTTAATGTTAAGGGTATTGGTAAATATCGCAAGGATATAGATAGGAAAAGTTTTCCTTAGCCAACTCAATACCAGAGAACTTCAGACTGTATTTTATTATGTACACTATACAATAGACATGAATTCAGAGACTATACTAGGCTGTTTCTGAGGAGACAGTAAGCCTGTGGAGGGAAAGATAGAGGTGATGCAGAAGAGCTGCATCTCCAGAGTGTTGGGCTTGAATTCCACATGTATTTTCACAGGTGTTTTATAAGTGTTGTAACTTTAAAATCATCCTTGAGGAGGTAATCTTTAACCAGGTAATTCTGCTGCTGCCATGGACCCAACCTGTGTCAAGCACAAGTTAATGAAAACCAGTAAGGACTTATAGCCTAAATGAAATTCCTGTTAGTATCTGTGCAGGAAGACAGGTCTGTGGGGAAATCTTATCTCTTGCACTTGCTGGACAAGAATTCAGACCCAGCTGCATACAAGACATTTAAGTGCTCTGCAGAACATGTAAAGCACAAGAATTACATGGCAGGAAGAACGGGTGGTATGGAAAGATGGAAAAGATTGAAAAAGTCAGATAACATTTTCTTGGAAGTGTGCCACTGGCTTTGTGTTGGCTGGGATTGTGTAGTTTCACACACCTCAAGAGAAATCACTCTTGAGATTAAGAAGAATATCAGTGGAAAAGATAATGGAGTTTGGAGGTGAAAGCTACAAATCTGAAACTGTAGGTTATTTTTGTCACAGGAGAGCAGGATAACGATCTTAGAAGTTCAAGCTGATTATATAGGGACTTTGAGTGCTAACAAGACAGCTAAGCCCCTCAAAAAGGAATTAATTATTTACTGGGATAATAAATAAGGAGTCATGGCTAGTTTAGAAAATGACCATTGTTATTTCTTGTGCAAAAGAATCTGAAACGTTTAGCAAATTTAGAAGAAAAGGGGGGGAGGCATTTAGTGTAATATAATGTATTTGGATCATTATTGGTTATCACTTCAGTGCAGAAATGAAAAAATTATGTATTCAGAACAAAGCTGGTGCTAGACATGAAATACACAATAATACTGTAGTATGCATGTTGTTTTCCATTCCTCTAGAGGGTATGATTGTACTCTTTTGGTATTGACTTTGAAAGAGCTTGGATTCTCTTAGCTCCTACTGAGATTAGTGAAAACGACCTGAGCATTCAACAGTTCTGAAAAAACAAATGTTTTTCTAAAGATGAAGAGTCATTTTCATCATTGCAAAAGTATTCCAAATATGGTCTCATAGGTTAATAACACAGATAGATAGGAAAAAGATCTGCAAAAGGGTCATGTTAGAGAAGTAAGTAAGGTTAATCTTTGAGTACTACCTTTCTCATGTAAGTTGCACATTGATGTTAAGTATGAGAACTGAAGATGAGTAATGAACTTAATTTTTCAGCATTTTGAAGAAACATCAATTGTCTGACATGCTTTGATATCTTAGCTTGTTCTTCCTTAGAATTACTTTTGATTTTCTTTTTGGTGCATAGCACATTACAGGAAAATTTGTAGAGAAGATTTGGATAATCAATTGCAGAAATGATCTGAATATGTCCATTCCAATACAAAACTTTTAATTTCACAGTTTTATAGACAATTTGAAAGTTTGAACTCATAGCTAATTTTTGTAAATATTGACTGGAGAATCTTGCATTTCTGGATATGAAAATCTCCAGAGAAAGGCTGAATTGAATGGGATTTTTACCTAGAATCATTCACTTTTATTAATAAAAAAGTAAGAGTGTTGTCTCTGCAAAAAAAAAGTTGAGACTGCATGGTGCCAACAGTCTACCAAAAGGCCAAATAAATAATGTGAGGGTATGTATATGCAACAAAAGCTGGCTAGAAAAAGGGTTCTCTTACAGAAACAATGTTCAGTCATGAAACATTCAACTGGCATGGCGCATCTATATTGAGAGAGCAATACAGCTGTTAAAATCATCAAGACAAAACCCACCTAAAACATTTCCTTTTATGCTCTGTCTAACATCTGTAGACTTTTGCATGCTGTTTCTCTCACACAGGTGTGTTTACACAGATGGAATTTATAATAAGTGCAACTGGAATAGATCTGGGATATCTTTTAATAGTAATTAAATTAATAAAGAACTTAACTAGCAGACCCTTTTGAAGATTTCTTTTAAATCCATTGGGCAAGGTGTTGCTGATGTGATGCAGAGGCTGAAAATATTTTTAGTTAATGTTTTCAGATATTGAAGTACAAAACAACTGATAATTTGCAAAACGTGTGAGTCACAGACGGAGTATTGCTATACAAGACTCCATTTAGTGACTCTTAAAGAAAGATGAGAAGTGGGCACACTCCACCAGTGTTTAATTGCCACCCATTAGTGACCACAGCAGTCTTTGTTTGCCAGGCAGAATTGAGGATTTTTCTTCTTTTTTTGTTTTGTATTTTTGGGGTTTTTTTTCTGAAGGTGTGTTGCCCTATCGAGGAGGATGGGAAAATACATGAGGTTGCTGTGCTGTCTCTGAAATAGAGATAAGAGACAGTGGAAACTGAGAAGCTTTGACACATTCTTCATCTACAATGCATATAAAAGCAAGAGGAGGCCCATGCCTCAATGTCACCTCCCACATGAAAGTAATACTAATGGTAGACTTGGATGTGGAGTTAAACCAAGCAATGGCATTAAAATACAGCTTGTTCAGGGGTGAGTAACAAAGAACAACAACAGCTAATGCTACAATCTAATTTACCATAATTAACAGATTCAACAAAATTGAACTTGAGGCACTGTGAAATGTAGTAACAAGGAATAGATTTTGGACTTGCAGCAAATGTTTTGGTGCCCTTGACAATTACATGACCAGATAGAATCAATATATACAGAAGCACAGAAAACAGTATTGTCTGAATGGAACATAGAAATAACATAAATTATAATATGTATCTTACAGAAGAGGGTCCATAGAATTTCCTACCTTGGCTAGCATTGTTTCAACTGTTGCAGCATGAAGCAGCATGAAGCAGCTGGGTTGGAGATTTTAGTTCAATTTCTCACAAGTTCTTACATTTATTCTTGCTTCCCAGCTATGGCTTCATGTGGAAACTTTACAATAACCTTCATAGTAACAGTAGGTAAGAATAGAAGTTTTAACAGAGAAGAAAGGAAGAGATTATAGCTGGATGCTGATTGGGTTTTTAGTAGAAATGCATTCATAATTTTTAATTCAGATACATAGCTTCGTGCAAAAAAAAAAAGGTTGAAGGAAAAAATGAACCTAACCATAGTATTGTGGATTACTTAGCTATACTAAAGCCTTTTTTCCCTCTTTTTTATTCATTCTTCTGTTTGCTGGGTGTCATAAAATATTTCTCTATATGATGAGGTTGTTCAAGTACTGTAAATCTAATCCAGGGTGTGTACTCATTTAATTTGACTTTTGTGAAGCTAGTATTATAGCTCTTAAGAAAAATGAATGCTGATTTTGTTATTTACTCAATATTTATTATAAAAAGTTTAATCTTTTACAATTGAGCAGTTCAGTGCAGTGTAACCTCTAAGATCTGGGGTGCTTCGTAAGATGTAGTAATATATTCTCCAGTTTTCACAGAAAAAACATAAATAATGATTTCACCATTAATACAAAACCATTAAAATTATTCAAGAAACCACTTATACTACTGAAAAATGCTAAAGAATCTGCAGGATAGCAGCCCTAACACCCTTTGATTTGGAAACACAAATTATGGGCTTGTGGAAGGAATTTAAATTAGTCCTCGTTTTGGAAGAAAAGTACTCCCAACTTATGTATATGTCAGATATCAAAGGTTAAATCTATAGGCTATTGTTTGGGGCTAAAAAGTCAGAAAAATTCTTACTTATACTGTCAAGTTTGTTTGTGCCCACATATCTTCAACATGGAAATCTCTAATACAAAAAGTGTAAAGGATGAACTCTCCTTATTGGCATCTGCTTGGTTTTCTGATGTTTCACATTTAGTGTGCAGACAGCATATACCAATAATACACACAATTGCATTCATTGTCATCCTCCACTATTTGCAGAAGGACATTACACATTGGAGTCCTTGTATGCCAGGCATTATACATGCAAAGAGCAAGTAACTGGGTATGTCCCTAAAAATTGACAGTTTTGTTGCCTTTAAACTGTAACTATCACATGCCATGATTGTAGTCTAAAGAGAAGGAGGGGACAGAACCGCCTTATTATTTTATAATTTTGAAGGGGTTTGTCTTTTCATATAAATAACAGTACCTTATGAATACATAGCATCTTTGGATTTTTCATATTTTTTTCTCTATTTATTCATTTCTTACTAATCAGCTCCTTCTTAGTCCTCTCTTTGAACATTTTACTACCACTTGTATATGTTTGCATTTAGGAAAGTTGGTTAATTATTTTAATAACATTGCTACAAGTACAAAAATTCCAATCTAAAGACGACTAAGTTTCTAGAATGTACTTCTATCAATTATAGGTGCTTTGATGATACAGAGGAACTAAACCGAAAGCATTCTCTATGATACTTTGAAGAGGATGAAGCCTTTAATTTTTTGCGTGGGATTTTTGCTGTCTCTTAATTGGGATTTGCAGAATCTGTTTCCCAGGTCTGCATAATCTGAAAGCATACAAGCGAGCTCTCAAGTTTGGTGAGAATTAACGGGCAGTTTAACTGCTAGACTCACACCAGGTTGACTCGAATGTTTCCAGGAATTTATTGACCTTGCAATAGTCTAAAGGTAGAAGGAAGAGGAAAAATGGATGATGCTTGCTGAAAAAAAGCAGTGGACCACATGAATTGAAGAAATGCTGCAGGCAAACTGGAGTAGAAACTTTGCAAAATGCATTAAGTATGACTTAATAAGATACAGGAGGAAAGAACGAAAGAACTGGAAGAAAATAAAGGGAAGAAATGAAGATAGGATAGAATGGGAAAAAAAAGACAGTAGGTCCCAGATGTCTTGGTCCCCATCTTCTCTTCCTCTCTTAAATCAACTCTGTTTCACTGTCCTTACAGCTCTGCTATGAGAACTGGAATTAAGTCTGTGGTAAGAACTGCAATAGTAGGAATGCAGTGTCATATGCTGACAAATACTCTAAGGCAGCTACTTATTCACCAACTCCTGTATATGTAAGACAAGTGTGTTTAATCCACAGATCTCAAAAACGAGGTTTTAAAAGTACTGGATCTTTTAGGATTTGCTGGTCCTGCTCTTTCACTTGCTCTTCAGCATATGGCAAATGTACCACTCCATGCCCTCACAGACATCTCTGCTCAGACGTGAAAGCCACAGATGTCTAACCTGTACTTCGCTGAAGGATAATAGAAACCTTAATCCACTATAAGTAAGGATTTCTCAACATACCAACAGGTTTTCTTCATCAGCAAGTATGACATGCCAGCAGTTTAATAACAGCACTTTTGCTGACTCAGTATCCTCATATCTTGAATTTAAATATGAATGGCTCATTTCTCTTTTTCTCACATTTATTACTGAAATTTGCTAGATAAGCCACTGACTGAAAAACATGTACAATTTAAGGCTAATTTTTGTTTTCTTTTGTGAACCATGTTCTGTTCTAGTCTATACCATGAAGCCTTGCTAGTTTCAAAGAGCTGCACTGCTGCAAAAGCAGGGTACAAGACCTGTTGCTTCCAAGAAATAGGGCAAATCCATGCCTTCAGTCTTTCTTCTTCAGGTAATTCCATTCCAAGAGCCTATGGATGGCAGGTTTCTATGCTTCTGCATTCCCTGTTATTAATAAGTCATTTGCACAGTAAAGTGATCTCCCTGGGTAGTATGTATTTGTTCATTCTCAAAACTGCAGGTAGTTTATCACTTGGGTAATCCATGTAATTTCTTTTTTGTCTCTGTCCACAAATAGGAAATACCTTAGTTAAGGCTCTCACCTGGGGTTTCATCTTGAACAAAAGCTTTAAGAATCAAGCTTCAAGCTTGATATCTTTGAGCTTTGCATATGGCCCAAGTGTGTTTCATAGAATCACAGAATTTAAGGGTTGGAATGGACCTTACAGATCATCTAGTCCCAATCCACCCTGCCATGGACAGGGATACCTCCTCACTTGATCAGGTTGCACAAGGCCTCATCCAGCATGGTCTTGAACACCACCAGGGTCAGGGCAGCCACCACATCCCTGAGCAACCTGTTCCAAAGTCTCACCACCCTTACAGTAAAAAAAAAATTTCTAATATCCATCATAAACGTCTCTTCCTTCAATTTGAATCCATTAC
>NW_008676190.1:0-521 GCF_000695815.1 Acanthisitta chloris
GGCGGCAAGGGTCACGGGGGGACGCTGGTACCAGTATGGGGACACCAGTATGGGGACACCAGTATGGAGCCACCGCCACGGATACCTCACCTTGTCCTTCTCGTGGGAGCTGAGGTCCAGCAGGACGTGCAGGTACTGGAACTGCCGCGAAGGTCTCTTGAAGATCAGGTCCCTCAAGGTGGACATGCCCAGGTAGGTTCGGCTCTGCAGAGAGGGACACCAGGACTCGTCCCCACGTCCCATCGGGACCCCCCAGGACCCCCCAGGGCCACCCTAGTGCCACCCCAGGGCCACCCAAGACCACTGGACCCACCTCGTCCTCGCAGTACTTGCGGATGACCTCCAAGGCGCTCTCGGTGATCAGCGGCGCCTCCAGCACCACCTTGGTGAACACCCTGCAGGACACGAGTGGCAGCGTGGGCACGCGGCCACCCGGCCCTGGTGGCCTCGGTGGGACCATTCCGTGCCCACCAGGCCCATCCCTGGTGGTACCATCCCATCCCAGTGGTCCCAGAGGTACC
>NW_008676191.1:0-2334 GCF_000695815.1 Acanthisitta chloris
ATATATATGATATATTATTGATATGATAGAGATATATGATTGATAGAGATACATGATTGATAGAGATCATAGAGTCATAGAATCAACCAGGTTGAAAAAGACCTCAAAGATCATCGAGTCCAACCCTACAGTTATTACTAGACAATGGCACTAAGTGCCATATCCAGTCTCATCTTGAAAACCTCCAGGGATGGTGAATCCACCACCTCCCTGGCAACCAGCAGCAGGACAAGAGGGCACAGACTCAAGCTCTGCCAGGGGAGGTTTAGGTTCGATGGCAGAGCTTGAGTCTGTGCCCTCTTGTCCTGCTGCTGGTTGCCTGGGAGAAGAGACCAACCCCCAGCTGACTACAACCTCCTTTCAGGGAGTTGCAGAGGACAATAAGGTCTCCCCTGAGCCTCCTCTTCTCCAGGCTAAACAACCCCAGAGATACATGATTGATAGAGATAGATAGAGATATATGATTGATAGATAGAGATATATGATAGACGGAGATATACGATAAATATATGTATATAAAAGATGTATATATATGTTATTTAGCAAACAGTGGGTGTCTCTGATTCATGAAGTTTTACCTATTGGAGATCCTTTGGTTATTGGTGAACACGATTCTTCAAATGTGAGAATGATTCAAGTGTGATGATGAGTTTGTGGCTGGAGGTTGGGATGAAGCTTCACGCAATCACTGTCTCCTCTCTGCCAGGGACTGACCAGTATTTCAAGGAGAATCCCATCATTTGATTCAAACCATTCCTGGCAGTTTGGCTCAGTTGTTTTGCCAAAGTCTAAACCAAAGTATTTTCCTGGTTATCTGAAGAGTTTACAATGCGTAGATATGTGTCCTCTAAATAAGGCAACAAACCCAAACATGCAAGAACATGAGGAGGTTAAATGAGGCAATTTATGTGATGAAGAATTGTGGTTAATACTCCTGAATTGTATCCTGTGAGTTATAGTTTATGAAGTGTGAATAGTTTAAAGTTGTTCGTAGAATCATCAAGGTTGGAGGAGAGCTCTATGATCCCTGACTCCAACCATTAACCTGTTGCGGGCAATGTTCATTTTTCACCAGGTATTCAGAATTCTCTGTGCTGGTTGTCATGCCTGTGGAGCTTTTTGAGAAGCACATTGCATTCTTGTGTTTAAATGTAATTTGAGTATTTATAGAATCATAGAATGTTAATGGGTTGGAATGGAGCTTAGAGATATCCAGTCCAGTCCCCTGCCCTGGGCAGGGACACCTCCCACCACACCAGGCTGCTCAAGGCTTGTTCCAACCTGGCTTTGAACACTGCCAGGGTTGGGGCAGCCACAGCCTCCCTAGGCAACCTGTGCCAGTGTCTCACCACCCTCACAGGGAAAACTTCCCAATATCTCATCTGTCCCTGCCCTCTGGCAGTGGGAAGCCATTCCCTGTGTCCTGTCCTTCCAGACCCTTGTCCCAAGTCCCTCTGCAGCTCTCCTGGAGCTCCTTTAGGCACTGGAAGGGGCTCTAACCTCTCCCTGGAGCTTCTCTTCTCCAGGCTGAACACCCCCAGCTCTCAGCCTTTCATAGTATGTTAAGGGGTTGGAATGGAGCTTAGAGACGATTCAGCCTCAATCCCCTGCCCTGGGCAGGGACGCCCACCAGAGCAGGTTGCTCAAGACTTTATCCAGCCTGGATTTGAGCACCAATTCTGAATCTAATGTGGATTCTGCCCCTATCGACAAAACTCAGGTGTTTTCTATGGAACCCCTGAGTGGAGTCGCTTACCCAAATGTGATACCCATAGAGATTTATGGGATATTTCTGGCTGCAAGTTTTATTAGCAGATTAATTCTCTGGCACAACATCATTTAAGCAATGAATATTTAACTGAGCATTACTCATCACTGTGCCTTTCCTCATCCACCTTTCTGAAATGACCCCTCAGAAAAAATAGAGTGAAGTTCGTCATGTGAAAAATAGAAGTAATTACATGAAAGAGGTAAAAATAGCAGCAGCTAATGAAAAGTCTCAGCTTATATTCCACTGGGGCTGTGTGCAGTGTGCTCTGTCTTTTGCTGGAGCCCCAGTCACCCAAAGGAACCTGTGCCCACAGCAGTGGGAGATTCTGATGTGATGGAAAAATGACACATATAAGGGATAAAAGTTGCCTGTTTTTGCAGTAGAACAACCCAAACCTGTTCAAGTTGTGTCCAATGGTAGAATCTGGGGGGAAAGACACAGGTTTTAGCAGCTTGGATGAAACTTGGATTGCTGAGTGGTTTATCTCTGAGGAGTTTCAGGGCTTAATGTTTGAAAATAGGTAATTCAGATATACACATCTATATATATTGTATTATCTATAA
>NW_008676192.1:0-484 GCF_000695815.1 Acanthisitta chloris
CTCCCAGTGTTTATGTAGGGTCTCCAGGAACTGTGACAACACCAATGGCCATTGGGGGGGTCACCCCTTTATTAAAGCTTCCCCCGTGGGGTCAGAGGTCAGTGCAGGGGTCAGGGGGTCACAGTGGGGACAGAGGTCACAGTGCAGAGGTCATTGGTGGGGGAAAGTCCCTGAGGAGGTCACAGGGGTCAAAGTGCAAAGGTCACAGCCCCAGAGGAGGAGGTCAAAGTGCTCAGCAAAGGGCAAAGGTCAAGGATCACTAAGTGCCCAGGTCAGAAGGGCAAAGGTCAACACCAAGAGGGTCCCACAAGAGGTCAAAGGTTGCCCAGAGAAGGTCACCAGGAGGTCCCTGAGAGGTATCAATGGCCAAAGCAGAGGTCAAAGGTCACAGCAGAGGTCACTAGGACATCCCAGTGGGCTCAGAGGTTACCAAGGCAGGGCAGAGAGCACCAGGAGGGGTCAGAGGTCACCAGGAGGGGTCAGA
>NW_008676193.1:0-4019 GCF_000695815.1 Acanthisitta chloris
TGTTACCAGCAAGGTGTCAGCATCAAATTTGAGGTCACGAGAGACACAAACTTTAATGCTTTTAACCTGGGATGTCTCCAACTACAACAGGTCTTGATCAACATCAGGAGAGCATCTTGCTGACACCCCCCCCCAAAACCAGCATCACTCCTCGACCTCTGCACCGACCTCCACAGTACTGTCTGCCCCTCCTGCCAGGTCAAGCCCTGACCTCTCCTCACGCTGTGCTCAAGGGATACCCCAGTCACAGACCCTACAACCTCGAACACGCACTGCCAGTCTGCAGACGCGTCTCAGTGCCGCTCACACCCGTCTCAGTCACTTCAAAGTCTGTCTTACAATTCTCCTGCACTAACACTGTTAATAAAGCACTACCCACAACGTGCTCCTGACACTTCCCTCCCCTCTGCTCATCTATCATTGATGTGTTTTCTTCCACAGCTCCTACCATCTGGAGAAGCCCAAAAGAAATTGATTGAATGAGGATAGGGAATGCTGAAGCTTAATGGGAGGGTGGAAAAAAACCAACAAACCAACAACCAATCCTTTGTCCATCATACAAATCAGGAACAGTGGGGAAGAAGAGTACAAATATTCACTGAGGCATAATTTGACTTGAATACACTAAACCAATTTCCATTACAGACTACAGAGGTGGAAATTTCACTGCAAAAGGGAAGTGGACAGTTTTGCCTGACAAAGGATTTTCACCGGTGTGTTCAAAGGTCAGCACACACGCGCTTGCCCGCCAGGGTAGTGTCCCCTTTTGGAAGATGTAGGCTGAGGAAAAGTTACTTCTGTAAAATCAACAAATGGTTTCAGCTCTCAGATACAGAGATATCTCGTGGACAGCTTCCTGCCAAACGCTCATATCATCTTGGATTAAACAAATAAATAGGACAGATTCTGTTTCAGTCAGCAAGCTTTAGTACGAGCCAGGAATGCTGTCGGCTAAAGAGACACCACCTCACTCTCACAGAAACCAGGCAACACCAAATGCTGAAAAGAATGCAAAGAATAAGCCTTATTACTTCAAATGATAAGCCAAATCCAGTTTTACCAGACAGCACTACTTGAACATCAAGTTAAGATACTTAGAGGCTGCTAAATTAATGCTTCTTATTCTTGTATATCGCACAGAAACTACTAGCAAAGCGCGCACGAGATACTCCAAGATAAGTTTTGCTTTAGGAGCTGTTAAGTATGAAAATGAGCTGACTCAACTGCATTTTACTTTCCATGTAGAACTGTGCAAAAGCAGAAGTTTCCACTCAGGAAGCAAACTAAACAACCTTGCATAACACACTCCCGTTGCAAAAACAGCTTTATCCCATGCTCACAGCGACAAGCTGATCCTCACCCGGGCCCACAACAGCATTATGATTTGTCAACCCTTGTAGAAACTCTCCAAACAGAGCCACAGAGCCCTGTACAGAAATGTAAAGTTGCTGAAGGCCAAGGACCTGCCGTGCTGAAAGCTGCTTAAGGCCAACCTGGGACTGAAAACATATCACTCCCAATAACGGAGAGATTGCTGGTTCACTTCTCTAACAGGGAGCAAAGCTTGCTGAGGGTATTAGCTACACCAGGTGGTCAAGACAAAGACAGAAAGACTCCTGAGCCAACAGTCACCCAAAAAAAAGAATAAACGAAGTCTGATGAACTGCAAATATGTATATATGCACTGCACTTTTATCCTACCTCTTACACAACTGCTGGCCACTGGATACCAGGCGGGAAGTCTCCACTGCCTGAGTCAGTAGAGATTACAGCACAACCAAAGTCCTGAGGAGCAAAGTCACAGGGCCTTTGCAGAGCTCCAAGCAGTCTAGGAGGACGTGGCCCTGCAGGCGTGTTCTGTGTGACAGCAGAAGGGAATCTGCAAGGTACAACCCAAGTATATCCTGCACAACAACAAAGTGACTACAATTCATTACTGACCTATTTCTACAATGTGAACATTGAGGCTAAGTAAAACAAACATTCTACAGGAAAACAGTATTTCCATATCTCCCTCCTACTTTATACTTTTCCTTTTGGAAAGTGATCACATGCTCTGGTAACTGAAGTGTTGCTAAACTACTGGAGAACAATAGGACAAAGAGCAGGTAAGTACATAAGATCAAATGATAAAATTGGATGCCAACACATGTGGAGCACACACCTCCTCCTCAGACTTCTACAGTTCAACCAAGGCTGATCTCACGAGCAGAGATACACCAGAGGAGCACCAGGGGCACAGAATACCACACATGCTAATTAAAATCATTTTTAGCTGAACCCACACCGTCAGTACCGTCATCCTGCAGCATCCACTTTACAGAGAACACACAAACACAACAGCCTGTGGCCCACACGCCAGGAGGGCTCGGTGTACTCAGAGAGGAACGATGACCTGGAGACCCCAGAACTTCTACTGGCACAGCAGCCTGTCTGGGAGCAGCACTGCTCCCCCATACCACAGCCAGCTACCTTTATCAGACCAGGAGAAAAAGCAGCAGGGCTACAAAGGGAATGCCCTGCAGCTCACCGAGGGATCAGCTGTGGCTCTAACACCAGGAGAGTCACCAGGCACTCCGGGACACGGAGAGGCCACGCAGCACATCTCAGGAGCAAACAGGCTACACCCTAACAGATGCACCTAAAAGTAACACATGGAAGGAAGACTGAAAAAAAACCCAAGTGCTTTTATTCCAGCACACGTCAGCACTTTGTGAACAGTTTCACTTTTTCCTGCACTGTCAACTTTCCTCTTTGTGGGTCCTTTGCTAAAAAATAAAAAGGGACTGGAAGAAACAAATCATAGGGTGGCAAACACAACTGAGGAATCACAAGTTCTACCTAGGGAATTAGAAGTATGCCCTGGTTATTAGTAAGCTTCTTCAAGTTGATCTGCTGTGAAAATAAGGCCCTTGTGAAAG
Organism: Acanthisitta chloris; assembly: GCF_000695815.1. NCBI lineage: Eukaryota > Metazoa > Chordata > Aves > Passeriformes > Acanthisittidae > Acanthisitta > Acanthisitta chloris. Next base: position 2,922 of record NW_008676193.1, read on the forward strand.
CAAGGAAATGAGAGCAAATTCTATATTTACTGAATAAGCTAAGATAAAACAGCATCATATTCACAATGCACAAACTGAATCAGTGTGAAAAAAGCCTATCGAGGGGCAAGCAGTTCCAGAAACATCAATAAAACGGTCGGGAGAAAGACACACCCATTCCTGGGGTATCTCTTTAGAAGTATAGAGAGGTATTTTCCATTTAGCACAGTACCAACGTAGGCTTCTTCTTTTTTTTTAACTGTACAGTGTTTATTAAGCTTTTTATTCTACCACAGGTACAACAAATTACCTGATAAGGTAAAACACCTCTCAGGCCTTAATTCCCTGGTGTTACTGATACAGCATTCTGAAAACAGTTGCAGAGAGAAGAAATGTGCCAGAAAAACGCAGCAGAACTGTTCTGGAAGCCTTAGAAAAGCCAGCCACACCTCACTTAGTCAACCACATCTGCCTAAACACAAACTGCTGCTGCCCTGCGCTCCGAGTTCAGCAGAGCAAAACCTCTGCAGGGGACAGAGCCTCTGGGTAGCACAAACCAACTCACACAGTACTCCACATCATCTTGACATCAATTTCCGTTCAAGTCTGCTCATCCTCTCGGTGCTATTTTTCAAAGATATCATGAGTTCTGTCCCCCTAAACACTAACAACCCCCATTGCAGTTCACCCTTTCATCCCAGAAACTCTGCACTTCACTTGGAAAGTGAATGAAAGGAGCTAACCATAAACCTCAAGTCTTGCCAGACTTGGATTTCAACTTCAACAATACCTCCGTGAAGACCTTGAAAATTCTGCTCGTGCTTATTTCAGCAGAAAGTCTTTTAAAACTGACAAATCTTGCGGAAGTACAAGTCACAACATTCTGTTTTTACATCTCATTAAAGGAAATCAGCGGAGCTTTAGAAACCCGTTTTCACCACCAAATTTACAGCAAAACTCAACTCTTGTCAAGGAGGTTCCTCCACCTCATCACTAAGGAGCTGCAACGGAGCTACCCCAAGTCTCACAAACATCAGCGACGTGTACTCGGTCACGGACAGACACCTGGGAGAGCTGGAGAGCAGAGTGAACTCCCTGCCCAGGGCGGGTCGGGCCCCG
>NW_008676194.1:0-5563 GCF_000695815.1 Acanthisitta chloris
CGAGCCCTGCCCGGTGCCGAGCCCCGGCTGGCAGGGGCGCTGTCTGCTGCAAGGTGCCCAGGAGTTCGTCCCCCGAGTGCAGCCTGTAATGCTCTGTGCTCCATACAAAAGTATTTGCCCTCCTAATATGAGCATTTGCGGTTGTCTTTGGGTTGTTTGACATGTTGTCTCCCCTTGCCCACTCTGTCCGTCTCTCATGTTTTTAATTTTTATTATTAGAACCATTGCTTTCTAGACTGCTCCTTCTGCTTCTCATTAATAAAAACGCAGTTTTGCTCAGGTTTGCTTTGGTAAGATTACAGTAGTTATTAACAGTCTACAGGGAGAAGTTCAGTCAGGTAATGTGATTTTCAGCTGTAATTTCAAGTTCTCTTTTGCACAGCACCAATGGTTTTATGCTTGTATGCTTCTCTTTAAGTGTATCTCTGCTGCTGTACTACTTACAGTCTGATGCTCCTGTCTTCCTGCTAGAAGCCCTGTAAATGGGTGTAAGTACTCACTTTAGTCTTGGCAATTTCTGTCTTGTTTAACCGTTATTAATCTGCATCTCCTGCAAAGTACAGACATGTTTGGTGCACTTTTTTCATTATCCCTTTACTGCTACAACCCTACATTCCTGTGTTCATTGCTTTACTTTGTACAGCTAACAAGGAGGATTTTTTTTCTTAAATGAACAATTAGAAACTCTAAGATCCTACCCTGGGCCAGTTTAGAAGGAAAAGTAACTACTTGCGTAAAAAATCACTTTTTTTGTCAAATGCTTTTTTAATAACTAAAACCTTGACAAAAAGTGGGATAGAGTAGGATATTCATTAACTTAATCCACTCACTGTTTACCGTGAAGTGAATCACCACATAACAGATAAGATAACAGCGAAGTATTCTCTCTAAGAAGAGTTTTCCTGTGATGGTATGGTTGATTAGGACTTTATTTGGGTATCTTTCTTAATTGCTTCATTTTGTCTGCTTGGTTGCTTTGTGGTTTTCTTTGAGGGCCTTTAAAAAACCCCCAACTACTTCCTTCCTTAGAAAGCTTGGCACCTACAGCACTGGCCACGAAGGGCAAAGGAACAAGTTAATGATTGTTCTGTACCTCCTCTGGCCTTGCCCTTTGTAAGCAGCAGCAAAAGTGAAAGGATTCTGAGTGGTTGGTTGGTTGTGAGGTTTTTTTGACTACTCCCACTGATATGAGACAGGCTTGCATTTGTTATCAAAAAGGTAAGAAAATGTGTGTTCATATCTGGATTTTAGAAGAATGAAGATGGATTTAATCTCAAGCCTCTGTGTGTCTGTGATGAGGCTTCTGCATCTGTTGCTGTCCTCCCAGGGTGGGTGAAGAGACAGCTGCAGGGAGCTGAAGAGTTCCAGAAAACCCAATTTATAATCAGATACAGAATTCCTTAGGAGAGAAGTCTGGATTGTGGGATTTTGTTCCTTCTGCTGTTACAGTCTTTTCTCCTTTTTGCTGCCCTTTTGGTTTGAATTCCAAGATTTTGTTTTGTTGTCTTTGGATTTCCTGGAGTATTCCCAATTTATGTCCATTGCTAGTTTCAGTAAAGCATCTACATTTCAGACTTTGCCTGATGTCAGACTCTTTCAGCTTTAGAATGTATTTTAATTTGGATTCCTTGGCCAAGGGATTCAATTTTAAAATGTTTTCTGTCGTAGTTTTGAAGTTTTGCCTTGATAAACAGTGCTGAAGGTTATGTGAAAAGGAAGGTTTTTAACCTTTGTGGGTTTTTTTCTACCAACAGGAATGTACATATTGGAATTTGTTGTAAAGATTGGTGGAAAATCAGGATGAAGTCTCTATCTTTGATTAACCTATTGTTATACCTGGTCTGATTGGATACTAATTTCTTAGGGGCAAAAATATCGTAAGTACCTTTAATATTTGTTTGTTTCAGGAGTTAACAGTGTACTGTCCTTTGCTGCTGTTTATTTTTCATAGCATGTGGTGTGTTTTGTGGAGTTCTAAGCCAGAATATTCAGAACATGACAACTGAAAGTCAGGCTCTAGAAATAGCAAGGTTTTTGAACATGGAAAAGGTAGCTGTGTGTGAAGGTTGAGAGGCTGTTAAGACTGAAGAAAACAGGCCACAAAGCTTGAATGGAGTGTCACTCCTATCACATAAAGCATAAAGTGAGGCTGCATTTATCTTGCAGTTCATTGTCCTTCCCCTTCTATGCTTTGGAGAATTTCTTATTAAATAGAAAGTCAAGCAGAGTGTTTTCAACAGGTGCAACTTTCATATTTCATTTTTGGTACAGTATTATCATTAGAATTAATCCCCCAGTCATCCAAATTTCCTGACAAACTTAAAATACAGGGGATAATTCAAGAGAGATTTTCAGGTTTACAAGATGAGAAGGTGTGTGTGTGTGTAAATACATATATGTGTACATATGTAAACATATATGCAGATTCTCCTCATTCTTTAATGGCAAAACATTCATGCTGGTGATACCAGAAAGTATCAGGATGCTGCTGAATGTCTGTGACTGATGAGCAAAGTGTGGCTGGTGTGATGAGGAACACAGGGCCAAGGGAAATGCCCTGGCCAGTGGGTGAGGCAGGAGGCACTGGGGCTCCCTGAGCTTCAGTGCCTTCACAGCTTTGCTTTAGAATCCAGAAGGTTCAGTTTTGCTGTGGCATGAAATCATGTTGCCATAGCTAAAGGTCCATATCATTGTTTCCTTGATGAGAGACACCCTGTTTTTCCATCTTTTTCTTAATTTATAAGTTTAAATGATTTGCAAAAGGATCTAACAGGAAAAGCTGAAGCATAGCTCATACTCAGGAAAGGAGATGCATCCCAGGGCACTGCAGGTGTTGACAGGCGTTTTTTATTACTGACTCTTCTTAATAACTCCCATGGACTGGGTCATATTTTTGGTTTCTTAGCCAAAGAGCAGTAACTTATTTAGGCTACACACTCCAGTTTTTCCTACAGTGGCTGATATTTACTCCTTCCTTCTCATATATACAGATGAAGTCTTCTGAAGACATTTAACTTGCAAGTTCACAAAACCAATTATTTTCTTTTTTATTTCCTCTGCCCTTGGCAGATGCAAATTTACCTCACTCTTACCTACTGACAGCTTTGCCATGAATCCATTTTCCTTGTTTATGGCTCTATTCCATACCCATGTGACTTCTTCATGAAGAAAAATACAATGTGAAAATAATTCTCAAAGTGGTATGTTTCTATTGGCTTTGGTTATGTATATTTCTAAATGGGAAGAGTATAGTTTTATGACTGCAGTCGAAAACGAGGAGGATGTAACAGGCTGCTGTAACCTTGAGCAGCTGACTGAGTTCCTGTGCTGACAAACCCTGATGGGAAGCTAAGCAGGACCTGTTTGCAGAACAGACAAATGAAGCTGAGCTGATGGGTTTATGTAAGCTTTGGCACCAAATCAAGAGGCTTTCTGTAGATACAGACCCTGTTGCTAAAGGAAAGTAAAAAGAATCCCTAAGCAGACTTTTTTTTAAATGGCTACAGATAATTAGATGTAAATATGCTGAAATTTGTAAACACTGTTTAAATAAATCCTATGTTTCTGGTGGGTTTAATATTTACAAGTTCACTGTCAGTTAGTAGCACACACCTTCCTTGATCTAATTGCAGCTGAGCTGGCAGAAACTGAAGTTCATTGAAGTGACATCTGCATAATCTGTGTGTCAGCTGGTACAGTATGTTCTGTTGGGTATTTATTTGGTGCACTACTCACATTTCAAAACTCAGTCAACAATAAACACTCACACTGCTCCTGCAGTCAGCAAGTCCAGCCATGGAAGCCTCATGTTGGTGTGCCCTTAGGTCAGGAACATGAGGCTGTGCAAGTAGATTTCTGACTTGTCATGTGGAACAATTAAAAATAACTCCTTATAATGCCAGTCTGTTTTGGGGTTAAGGATGGAAATAATACCAAATAAAATATACTTGGAAGGGAAAAGTGGGTTCTCTACTTTGCCTTTGAAGCTCTTCAGATCTAGGTAACATGATAGTGTCATGTTTTTGTATAAAATTGTACCTGTTATTTTTTTTTAAAGCTGAATTGAACATATTTGATTTGCAGAACTGCAGTGTCAAATTTTGCATTTTGAATAAGTTAACATTTTTGCTATAAATTTTTGTTTTTATTTTTTCTTCTGAAACATAATCAATTGACTATATAAATCAGTGCTTTAGCTTGAAGGTGGGTGGTGTCTTGTGCCAAATAGCATTCAGATGCTTCAAAGCAGGATTAAACTTGGCTCAGCTTCTGGAAGCCTTTCAGGCTAAAATAGACTTTGTTTACTCACAGTATTAGAAAATACCTAATAATAGCTAAAATATTTGGGCTTTATAAGAGAAGCTGAACTTTAACATTTCTGGACCTTCTACTTGTAGTTCACATGTGCTTAATTAAAACCTGCAGAAAGGCTTAATGAACTTAAGTTTACTTAAGTGTACTCTGAACTCAGGTTTGCTGCTGGTATGTAATGTAAAGTCTTGTGTACCCATCTGAGGTGGCTGATTTTTTTTTAAGAATGAGAGATTTTGAGTTGAGTTCTGATATTGGAGCAGTTAAGTGGTGCTTAAAACAGAAGATGTAGGTAGTTTGAGAAAGGGCAGAAATAATTCTGTGTTGTAAGTGCTTTTTAACTTATTAGATCATAGTCATCACTGTAATATGTAGTCACCTCCTACAGCATAAGGAACAAAAAAAGCACAAACCAAGGGTGATCTTTGTGTCTCCAGTAAATTCTTGACCTCTGTCAGGCTTGACCCTTGGTCTGTTTTTACCCCTAATTTCACTAAGGACAGGGAGGGCAAATTGCAGAGACCTGGTCATCTCTGATTTGCTGCACTTGTTTCATATGCCACAGCTCAAGAGGGATATAGAAACTGTCTTCTGATTTTAAAGTAAATAGGAAAATTAATATGTAAAAATGTAAACAGAATGAGGGTTTTTTTCACTGTTTCTGAACTCATTTCTGTATAAATAAAATAGAGATGAAGACAGTGCTGTTCATACAGTGAAAGCATATACATTTGTTTTGGGTTTTTTCAGTGGACACTTTGAAAAGGAGTCTCTGAAGGATGTGAGGTAGGCTTCGTGTTCTTGTAGAAAGCCTTTTAGGCATGCAGATAAGAAAATTAGTATGCAGCTAACTGTTTTTGAGTAATATAAATTCTGTTGTGAATGCAGTGTCATAGTAATCATGATAGATGTATAAGGTCACTTGAGATCTTTACAGAAACAGTTCTAGGGGCTTTAAAATAAGATTTTTTAAAATAAATAAATGTGAACTTCTAACCTTTTGTTAGGAAAAAATGATTGTTTTCAATATATATATGTATATAAAAATGCATGTATTGTGACAACTTTCATATTACTACATGTAATTACTGGTTTTGGTTGGTTTTGCCCTTCAAAGTCAAAACAAGCATATGGGTCAGATTTGTAGGTCAGTCAATGTAATTTATTCAGAAGCTATTTTTTAATTTGCTAAGCTAAAACAGGAAGCCACAGTATAATTTCTGGTGTCATTACGTTAGTCATGAACTGGCAT
>NW_008676194.1:5592-7533 GCF_000695815.1 Acanthisitta chloris
CCAGCATTGCATGTAGCACACATGCCGAGTCTCGAACGTCATGTTTTCTCCACCTGCTTGTAGGTTAATTATCTTTGTCACCTTGGCAGAGATGCAGCAATCCTGCAATGCACAGGCATTTTCATTTTCCCCTCCCCGTTCTGAACTCTCAAAAAGGTTTTGTCCTTCTTGTAGAAGCTAAATCTGGTATTATACAAGCAATTATTGTAGTTGTTGCATCTGCATTGACCTTACAGAAAGTATAATCAATATTAATGCAGGTGTTAGGAAAGCTAAATTTTTGCCTGCTGGTCTGGAAATGCATATTTCAGGATTCATATAGAAAATGGAGAAGGACACTTGTTCAAATAAATACATATTCTCCTCTTCTTTATATGCCTTTCTTTTTGCTAATTGCTGAATTATTACTGCTTTGTGCTAAGAAGTCCATTTGGGCAGTCTCACAGAAATTTAATTTACCACTTTAAGATGTGTGTCAGCAATAGCCAAGACTTTCTAAGTCAATAATATCACTGCACTTGTCTGGACAAGAGATGAATTTTTACTGTGCTCTGACTTCACCCATGTTGGGATGAACGCGATGATTGTGTCACTTTGCAGTTCTTTCACGGGACCTGCTGTAGCCAAGTTGCTTTCTTTCATCCTTGTGACAGATGGAGCTTGTTTGAATGCTCTTAGCAGCCTTCTGGCACAGAAGGGACACAGGGCAGGACTGGCAGTTGGTACTCACCCTGGAAAAGTGTAGGCAGGAAGAGGAATGTGTGACAAGTGGTAAGAAGAATGACATTCCTTCAGGGAGGAAAAGCTGAGGCGATGGCAGAGACACAGGAATTCTTGGTAGAGAGTGTAGGCAGAGCATGGGACAGTAGCAGCAATGTGCTGTTCATGAACACTACTGCTGTGGGTGGTCCCAAGACACTGATCTTAAAAGCAGCACACAGCACTTTGGTGAAATGCCCCAGTGAAATATCTGATCATAGAATCATCAGGGTTGGAGGAGACCTCTGAGATCACAGAGTCCAACCATTATCTGCCACTGATGTAAACCCTAAAACACATCCCAGCACCAGATCCAGGCACCTCTAAAACACTTCCAGGGATGGTGACTCCACCACCTCCCTGGGCAACCTATTCCAGGGCCTGAACACCCTAACAGGGAAAACATTTTTCTTAACATCTAATCTGAATCTCCCCTGTCTCAGCTTATGACCATTCCCTCTAGTCTTCTCACTAATTTATTTCACAAGGTAAACTGAGAGGGATGTCTTAATAATACAACACAAGTGAAAAAGCTTTTTCCTTTCTGATGGTGATTTTACCAGTTGGTGCCTGTCATGGGCATGGTGGTCATGGCCTTCATATGGGGATGGTACATAGCTGTGTTTGAGAACTGGGCTCTAAAATCCTGCAGATGTGGTCTGGTTTAGATCAGTGTTTTAAATTCAGTGACTTCATATTTCAGGTTCAGAAGCCTCTTGGCAGGGTTTTGCCCTGAACCCTTGTTAAATATTGTGCTGATTTCATTCTTGAGATCTTTATTAAGAAGTGGAACATGCTTTTAAAGCTATGAATGTATAAACCTGTGTGTTTTCCAGGGAAAATGCAAAACATCTGGATCTTCCTGCCTTTTTTTTACAGCTTTTTTCATTATTTTTTTTTTTTAATGTTATGGTGTTTGGCTCTGCCTGGCAGGTATCACAGGCAAGGGTGAGAAGGGAGGGAAGAGGATGAGCTCTTATTTTAATACCTAAAGGATAAGAGTTTGATGTAACCACTGTCCAGGCTTGCATATGGTATGATTTATCCTGTCTGTGAAATTAAAACGTGTATTCTTTATTCTTTGTTTAGGAAATCTGAAGAAGAGCTCTGCTTATGAAGAGATGATGTGTAATGTCCCAAATAACTCAGAAACTTGTCCCACTACGGACACTGAGTGTGAGC
>NW_008676194.1:7575-25548 GCF_000695815.1 Acanthisitta chloris
GAATTTCCACTTGACTGTCCGGTTTCGGCATCGGCACTCGCACGAGCTGGCTTTGTGTACACTGGAGAAGGTGACAAAGTGAAGTGCTTCAGTTGCCATACAGCTGTTGAAGGATGGGAGCCTGGGCATTCTGCAGTTGAGAGACACAAACGTCTTTCCCCAAATTGCAAATTTATTACTGAATCTGCTTTGCTGGAAGATGATACGGATCCTGCTGCCCAGAACTGCCAGCATGGAATTGAGAACAGTTCCAGCAGTTCAGCTCTGCCCTCTGCTCTGGATGACCCCGATGTGGAGGCAGATTACCTTCTGAGAACTAGGCAGGTTGTGGATATGTCAGATACTTTGTATCCTAAAAATCCTGCAATGTGCAGTGAAGAAATGAGATTAAAGTCTTTTCACAACTGGCCCCTCAATGACCAATTGACACCAAAGGAATTAGCTAATGCTGGATTTTATTATACAGGTGTTGGTGATCAAGTGGCATGTTTTTGTTGTGGTGGGAAACTGAAGCACTGGGAACCCAATGACAGAGCTTGGTCAGAACACAAGAGGCATTTTCCCAAATGCATCTTTGTCCTGGGCCGGGATGTTGGAAATGTTCCAAGTGAACCTGTTCCTGCAGAACTTGGGATAAGTGGCCTGAGCAATGCACAGCACCCAAGGAATCCGTCTATGGCAAAATATGGAAGACGCTTGCAAACATTTTTATCTTGGATATATCCTGTTGACAAGGAGCAGCTTGCAGAAGCTGGGTTCTACAGTGTGGGTAAGCCAGACCTCGGAGGGCCTAATGTCTTTTACACGGGAATTGGGCATGAGAAGGGGTCTTATTGGGGAAAATAAAAGGCATTTTAAAAAAAATTTATATTGGAATCATTTGCCAGAATTTTTTTACTCTGTAAACTGCTTTTCCCAGTTCTTGTGTAAAATGATATACGTCGTATCAGGTATGTTTAATAGCAAAGTATAGATTTGGTCACAGATTTATTTTTAGCAGTATAACAACCAAGTGTTTTCCTTGCTGCTAAAACCCTCGTAATACATCTTTCACAATGACAATTATTGAAGTTAGTATTTTTTGAGAAATTAAGTGCTGTGCTCCAGTCCTTAGGCCTAAGGAATGGCCCTGTGGCCTGTGCAGGAGCCTGTGAACAAGACAATTCAGATCGTGTCCATTTTACTGTGTTTGATTATCATGGCATGTGGAGATCCAAAACTAGCAAATGCTCCCAGTGCCTACTGTAAGAGCTTTATGAAGTCAGTGTTGCCACTGGAAGAGCTTTTCCTCTTAGACATGTAGTGTTTGACTTGGATTAAACTCCGGCGTCTCTGTGCGTCAGTTTCCCAATTAGGTGGAATTGCACAGTGCAATTAAACCTTTTGAAATTCCTCACTGAGAGATGCTGTATGAGTGTAAAGTGTAGCTCTTACTGGGTCACAAAGGAAAAGGAATTATCCAGGATAATTTCTTCCTCTCATCTTAATTGACTTTTGTCTTAGTAGCTCTCAGAAGAACATTTTAATCTGATTCTCTTTGTTTTACTTGTGTCCATATATAAAACCTTGGATGTATTCCTGTATGGGCTATATATGAGCAATATTTGTACCTAGTGGAACTGTTTTTACTGATTTCTTCTTGGATTCCTAAAAGTACCTCCAGATTTGTGCTGTGGAGGTGCATTAACTGGGCACCAATTTATCAGACCGATGAGTGTTCAGGTGACTTCTGTGAAAACTGTTTCCTGTGGCCGGAGAATAATTTAACTCTCTAGGAAAACTATCCATACCTCCTCTCATCTCAATAAACACAGTATCTAAGCAGTTTCTGGTGCAGTCTTGGATTACAGTAGGTACAGTGCTAGAGCAGAGAAGGCAGCTCTCCCCAGCTGGTTGTGCTACTGCTGCGCAGAACCTGTTGATCTTAACGGCGAAATGGAGGCAAAGGAGGTGAAATAAAGGCATGTAAACATCCTTAAATCTTTGTGGCAAACATCTTCATGGCTTGTTTACCACTGGATTGAGCTACTTGATGGCAGATTATTTTTAGTTTTCACTTTTTATCTGTATAATTGCTTGCTAAAATAAAATTCAGGGAAACTTCATGCTACTCTTATTTTGTGTTTTTTTTAAGCTCAGTTCTCTTCTGAACGTTTGTTTCAAATCATGTGTATTGCCCTCTGTTAAAACAGTTCTTTTTAGTTGAAATTGTGAATCAGTAAAATGAATATTTTTTCTTCATAATCACAGAATCAATACCTACTAGAAGTATGTAATTATTCTCGTGTGTTTCCTCAGGTAATGGTGATCATGTTGTGTGTTTTCACTGTGGTGGAGGCTTGCAAGAGTGGAAGGAAAATGAAGACCCATGGGATCAACATGCTAAATGGTTTCCTGGGTAAGGTATCTTTTACTGTTTTCTTGGTGCATGTCTGAGTCTTATTTACAGTGTTTTGCATTTTAATGACAGAGCATACTCATAAAGGTTTCAGAAAATTGATTATGGCTTAACCTTTTTAGATTTATGAAAATAATTCTATTTTAGTTACCCTCTTCCACTTCCTTCTCTTTCATTTTTGTCATGCAGATGCCAAAGGAATATCAGTTACCTTCCATGGTTTATGTTCTTCCTCTTCAAAAAGTGGGAAAGATTTTAAGGAGTCTTTTTGCATGGAGTCTTTACTTCTGTTGTTCTGTGTGTTCTACCTTCTGTAGTCCTGCCACTATATGTATAACCATCAGCATATGTTCAGTGTTATATTGGAAGCTTCAAAGAGGATCTTAACCTAATGTCATCTTTGAGAGACAGGAGAGAATTCTTCTAAAGTGGGTGGGAAAGAGAACTAAATCCCAAGAGGCTGAGGGTACAACTGTCTCATTAGAAGTGATCAGTCTGAAAGATTGCCCTGAAATTGTACCTTCTGAACTGCTTATCTTTTAAGTTCCTGTTGTTTGTATGTTGGCTTATTTGTAAGAGTTACTGAAGGGAAGAGAAGATTTCTGTGTGTGGACTAAGTGATGTCTCAGCAAGAAGAATTGTGTAGTTCTGTGAATATGTATCTGTTTTTCTTTTTCCTCCTTATCCAAGTGCTACATTCAGATTTTTACTTTAACAGCTTCATACTTGTCAAGGTTTGTAACTTACGCCAGGATACAAAATGACTAAACTTCTGTCATGGTGCAAACAAACCTGAAGGATTAAGGATTCCTGTCCCAGAAGGAGTTGTAAGAAAGATTGTCAATGTTGTCTTCAGTCTGTTTAGAGGAAAGGAGGAATAGTATGACTCAGTGTTTCATAGAGGTGGACAGAAGCTGTCCAAGTATAAAGACTTGGCTACTTTTATAACATTGATAGAGTCAGTGTCTTTTATGAATTTGCTGCCAAATTTCTCTTCTGTGGTGAAAGGCTCTCAGGAAGCTGGAAATTAGTATTTAGGCATTAGCTGCTGCCTTTTTTAATAGTGGTACAGACAGCTTTTAATTATTAGCCTGTGCCACTTGAAAGAGATGTCATTCCAAGTTTTTGGCTTGGTGCAGTGAATGGTTAAGATGCATTTTCTTGCAACATTTCACTCTTCTTTATATGGGTTTGATTTTGATTTAGGTTACTTAAATTATGTCAGATTTGATTACTTCCTCTCAGCTCATTCACAGTCTTATTTGGGGGTTTTGTTTGCACATCAGCCTCAGTGGCAGTGTCAGCCTGTGTCCCTGAAGGTGAAGTAACTGCTGGAGCTGCAGAGCTCTTGTCAAGGAGTTATGGCATTCCCTAAATCTTCTGGTAAGGAAGAGCTCTGTCCCGTGGCTAAAACTGGCTGGAAAACAGAGGAAGAAAGCATGTGAGGCTCCTCTCTGACCAGTGGCTGCTTTTCTTTAATTGCAAAGGACTAAAAGAATCAGCATTTTAATATGTTTGTTTTTAATTGGAGCCTTTACTTTTATAAACCTGTGGCATGAGCTGTCATAACCAACAGCTCTTTAGCTTCCTGTGTCACCAAAAATTTGAGAAAGATAAGTACTGCTCAAGTGATGATGTTCTTAAAAATGTTTAAATGACATCACATCTGTTGACTAAACATCTAGAAATTCTAAAAGCAAGAATTCTGTATGATGTAGGAAATTTATCAAAGCTTTCCAAAGTTATACAGTAAACTTTTGTGTGCTGCTTATGCAGTTTTATTAAAGCTAAATATTTTCAATCTTAGGTGCAGATTTGTGATCAAGGAAAAGGGAATAGAATTTATAAATAACGTTCACCTAGGAGATGGATTCAGGAATTCAACAGTAAGTGTCCTGCTTATTAATCTTTTATTGTTAACATAAAGAAAAATCTTAATTTTCATATTAAGTTACTGTTTTAATTATCTGCCTATCATTTATTCCTCCTGCTGCTTCTTTCATTGGCAGAAAGACATCAAAGTATGTTTTGGTGCTGTCAGTAAGAGTGTACAGATCTCCCAGCCCTCCCTGACTGGGCTGTAGATCACATCACCTTGTATGTGTTGGGTGCTGGGGCCTGAACAAGTGCTATTTGTTTTGTAGCCTGGGAAGCTAAGGTTTGTGATGAATAAGAGTAGGTAAATTTTCTTTTCTTATTGGTAGAGCATTGTTAAACTTGTGTCTAGTCACTAAAAACCTAAGAATCACGTACATGTGATTATTGCAAAGATGGGTTAAAATTAAAATATATAGCAACATACTGATCCTTTTGCAGTTGTTCAGAGTGGATTTAATATTTTTTGTTACTCAAATAACTGAGTTCTAATGGCTGTTTTCTGTTTTGTAACTGTGTAGGTTTCTTTCTACCTTCTCCAGAATTGTAATTTTGCCTGTTTGTATTTCACTTTTAGACAGAAGCTGCTGAAGGAACAAAACTTCCTAAAGGTACCTGTATAAAACAAACACCCCACCACTCCCCTACATAGAGTTTTGGAATATCCATAGATGAATTGATAGTGAAGGAAATGGTTAATTTCAAAAACAACCCTATTACAGTTTTAAATAAAGCATGACAGGTGCATTGTTGGATGATGTTCATCCATTGCTTTATTGCTTCTGAAGAACTGCAGAATGAATTTTATTTCTCTTAGGGAAATACAATCCTGGTTTGGTAAAGATTGTAAACCATGGAAGAAGTGTGTATAGGATGTAGTCTCACAGCTACTGAGTGTACATCAAGTGATTAGCAGCACTGGGATGAATGTTAAAGAACACTGAACTAAACAACCATTGCTTTTTGTGGGGCAGGAAGAGTTGGCCTGTTCAATGGCAAGGCCTAGGAAGCTGAGAAAGCTGAAGTAATTGGTTATGTGTTTCACTATTACACATTCCTGCAATGTTTTCACAAATACCAAGCAGTAAAAGGACAAGACAGTTAAAGGGGTAGTGGAGGACACTCAAGCAACTTCATCCCAGGGAATGAGAGCTCTTGCTAATTAGAGAGGTTACACAAAACCTATTTCAGAAATCTCTCACACACTGCTCATTTATGAGAGTGAAAATTAGGTTAAAAAATGTTGCTCTTTGAACAGTCTTGACAAGTAAGAGGAAGGAGGAGGTCCAACAGACTGAAAAATGGTTTCCCAAAGTAGTGTTACGTTTTATCATGGCCAGACTTGCTTGCTTGCTCATGGTGCTGTGTGTTGGCTCTGTAAATTCAAATTTTATATTAGCTAATCATGTATGATTTTTTTTCTTCCCTGAACTGAATTAAACTTAGTGTAATGTTACCAAATACTTACCCATTGTGCCTTAGTATTTAGGATTAGTTTCAGTTAACATTCAGTTAGGGGTTTTGTGATGTTAGTTATCTGAGATGTGTTATTTAAGTTGAAATAGTTGATTTGAACACCAAATCTAGGAGGATTTCTGTATTATAAATAGATGAAGGGGGACTGGGATAGCTAGGGCAGAAGAAAACAAATCTGCACTATGGTTCCTTTAGCTACATATTTGCAAAGGTGTCTTAGAGTACTGTAGTGAATCCTGTCCAGTAATCAGCTACATCCTTGTTAAATTGGTTTTGTTTTGTTTTTTTTAATTTCTTGTTTTAGATGATCTCTTACAGAATCCTTTGGTACAAAGTGCCATAGCCATGGGTTTCAGTTTGTCTGAGATTAGGAACACCATGGAAAAGAGATTGCACATGACTGGAGAAAGTCACACATCTGTTGAGGATCTGGTAGCAGACTTAAGTGCTCAGAAAGAAAATACAAGGGAAGAAGAACCAAATGAAATCCCAGTTGAGCAAGATGAGCTTATTCAATTACAAAACCTCTGTGTGTACTTTCATATCAGCTCTTTAGTCTGTGAAGTAGTTTTTATTGTTATCTGTTTATTCTACCCTCTGATCCCAACCTTACCTAAGGGGAAGTTACAGTATTGTAACTTAAAATTCAAGAGATTCATGTTTGGACATTGAAAAAAAGAAAGGCAAAACTAGACAAAGAGGGTGTTAAAATATTTGAGTGTAGCAACATTAATAAATACCATCTATAAAATGAGTAGTGTTAGTACCTCAGAAGTGTGTAATACTGAAATCATAGTCTTGTGTTTCTGGGAAAGGTTATACATGCTAATGAGAAAAGCCAGAACTGTTGTGACAATTACATTTAAAAATTGAGAACTCTGGTGGCAAAATGAAATAGACACAGTGGCACAGCCATATTCAGTGTACTTAATATGAAAAAGTCTTAGGAGAGAGTTATTTATTCTCAATATAGAATTTTGCTTGGGGTAGGAGCATTTGCCTTCTTGGCCAGTAAGACAAAGGGCAGGTTATGCTCAGAAAGCCCTTGTGGTGCACTCTGGGAGGGCAAAGGCCATCTGGCTGGCATGGCAGGGAGAGATCTTACCAGTCCACTTTTGAATGAGATTTCTAGTGGACATTATGGGGCATAAAGAACTTGCAATGCAGCTGGACATGATTTTGGTGGCTGTGCAGAGCTTTCCACCAGTGGCAGGGGAAGGTGTCTGAGCTGTGCATTTTCCAGTGGCAATAATAGAGAGTTCATGTACAATGTAAAATTAATTCTTTCTGTATTACATATTTTTAAGCTTTTTGAAAATGGGAAGAAAATCACATCCTTATTCTTTTCAGTGAGGAAACTCTGAGGGGGGGAAAAAATCCAAATTACTTAGCCAATACCAAGGATCCATTCTTTTACCTTCTGTGCAAGTTTTGGGAATGATGTCACTGAGGTCTGTGGGAAGAATAGTTCCTGATGGAAATATGCATATCCTAAATTCTACAGGTATTTCAAGCTCTTACAAATATAGGTAGCTGAACTCCCTGCTTGCATTGGCCTGGGAGATGTAATGAGATGGGGAAAAAGAAAAAAGAGGGTTCCATGCTGCAGCTAAGTTTCCTCTCGTCATTTTTTTTTGTCCGTTTTAAGGATGTGACCTTTAAATCTTAGGAAGAAACCCTTGTCCTTGTGTGTAGAGACAAAAAAAAAGAACCTGATTCGGTGGTACTAAGTGTTAACTTTTTTTGTGTGTTTGTTTTCCTTAGACCTCAGTACTGAAGAGAAGTTAAGACGCTTGCAGGAAGAAAAGCTTTGTAAAATCTGTATGGGGAAAGATGTATCAGTTGTCTTCATTCCCTGTGGTCACCTAGTTGCCTGCAAGGAATGTGCTCAAGTACTTAATGAATGCCCTCTGTGTCGTACAGATATTATGAAGAGGCAGGAAATTTTTATGTATTAGTGGAATATGCAGCACTATGGATGCAAATGTTTCCTGCTTTGTTGCTTTCAGGATGTGTAATGTGATGTTACCAATGCAGTTAATTCCAGGCTGTAACCATATGGCAGCATTTAGGTTCTGCTGTCAAACCTTACACGTTTTAACACTTGACAAATTATTTTCCTTACGTGATTTTTTTGTATGTAAAAAGCAATATTGAACAGTAAATATGTATATTTTGTAACTTTGATTCATAGACCTGATTTGGGAAAGCCCAAGTGATGCAAACCTTTATTTATATGATCATTCCTTCGCTTCACTCTGACTGAAGCTTATGCAAATACAGTTGTATAAAGAGCCTATCCCTATAAAATATTGTAAATAAGTGAATTTAAAATATTTCTGTATACATGTATATTATACCTGAGATTTTAGCTCTTGAAAATGTCATGTAAGATTGAAAATATTATCTTATTTCTGTAAGTTTGGTTGTGACATAGTTCAGAGTGTACATGTAAACCTGCTGCTGCAAGACTTCACCTTAGGCTTCCTACTGCTACATTGTCAGTTTGTTCTGGTATATAATGCCTGTCTTCCTATCAATTTTACCTGGTTTAGATGTATGTATTTGTTTCAGTAACTGGTTTTAGCCATCTGTTTTTCACAAAGATCCCTCTTTATATAAAATGTACATTAATTTTGTTCCTTAGAAGAGAACTCAGTGGAAATTGAGGAGATTTTATGTACCCTGTGCCCTTCATGAGGAGTGGGCTCATTCTAAACTTGCCCCCCCACACAAAAAGGTGTTCACTGTTTCATTTTTTACCTTGGCTTTCTTTTTTTTGTAACACTAAGCATTATCCTAACTCATTTATCTGCTGCTACTTTGCAGTGCTTCTGTTCATCTTATATTTTCATAAGAGAAAATTAAACTCTCATCTCCTAGAAAATGCTTTGTTTTAAAAAAAATCACAAATAATGTTAGAAATCTTTTCATTTTTGTTCCTGTCAGTTTGCAGCATTTATATTAAAAAGTTAAGAACTGTTCCAATGAGAGTCACCTTAAAGTGTTTAAACCATTTTTCCTGGACTGATCCTCCATTTCAAATTGAAGTATCACAGCTTTAAGGACAGCTGGTTTACAATCACTCTGCTTAATTATGTGACTTCCTTATTTTGTGGAGCTGCTAATACGTTCTGTGTAGATATTTTTATCCTTCAGTTCTGCACACTAAGATTTATAGAATACACAGAATATAGTTTTTAACACGGTAAAAGTTTTAAATCAGATACACAGAAATGTAGTGTCTACCTTTTCTATTTTTTTAAATCTGTACTGTGTAATTTTATGAATATTTAAAATAAAGTGTAACCCACCTGTTCCTTGATCAGTGTATTTGATTCTTACATGCAAAAAAACGGATAACAGAAGGCTCCTTTCTGGTGCTTTTTGCTTTGTAACTAAGCTGTTATTAATTTAATGTGAGTGTTGGAAAATAAAATCTATTGTTTGTAGAAATTAAAAGTGTGTTAATTCTCTAAAATACATAATTTTGCTATTTTTTTCTGATAGAATTTGGTTTTAGAAATAGATGATGGCTAGAAATTCATGAGGAATTCAGCCCAGATGTTTTCTTTTGCCTTTTTGTGCCTTTGTGAAGAGTTTAGTGTTTCAGGTAGTTCATCCATATGGGGATTTTTCAGGACAGATGTGGACTGGTAATCCTGACAGGTTTGTTCCTAGCTCCCATTCTGGAAACTTTCAGGGAGGGTTTTCTGTGCTTTTCAAGAGAAATTGAAGGGAGGGTTTTAGCCCAAGTGTATCTCACCTGAAATAGCTTATTTGGTTAAGGCTGCAAACTGCCTTATGGTGACTTGCTTAAGCAGATGGTTGGTTACCTAACCTTGACCTGAGTCACGTGAGAGAAGGTGTTTGGATCAGCTGGATCCAACTAACAGGCTGCAGAGCTTGGCATGTGGCTCAACAAAGTCCTGTCTGGGAAAGAGATTGGCCAAATTTTACTTCAGCTGTTACCAAGCTGAATCCTAGCAAGGAAATGGTTTGGGGTGTAAACACGGTATGTGAGCTGAGAAAAGCCAGGAAGTAGGTCACAAGCAGAACCTTCTAAACTGAAATGGAGAGCAAACACATTGTCCAAGTAATATGAAGCAGACAGCACAAATACTTAATGTTAAAGCTTGTTAACTTTTAAAAGGTGTATTTATATATTTTTATATACGTCCCTTACTGCAACGTTTTCATCAACGTTACAAAAGTTGTAGCTGTAGAGCAATTCAAGTTGTAATGACTTGGGGACATGAAAAGGTTAAAAGTCTGTTAGTGAGATGACAAAATAACTGCTCTGTAGGTTTAGAGTTTTTTTAAAAAACACTATAATCAGAGTTCTATTCAGACTAAATGTGAAAAATAATTAGCATAGTCATCAAATTCTGACAGCTTGAATTAGGATGATTTTTTTTCAAACTACTTTGATTTTCAGTATCTTAAAGAAACAGAGAAGAAATTCCATGGACACTGATACTGGGCTGAGTGTTTAAAGAGATTAGAAATGAAGGATGCAAATAAATGGAGTGGAAGCACAGGAGCTTTGGAAAGGAGGTTAGCAGCAGGACAAGAATGCCTTGGGAGTTGATTTTTATAGAAGAGGTACCTGGGATGAAGAGCTCTGCAATGTATTCAAATAACAGTATTCACTAACTTCCTTCTAGTGGCTTCTGTGTGAAATCTTTCTTCAGCAACAGCAGAACTGTTTGCTGCTCTGGATACAGGGGAGATTTACAAGGGTTTTCAAAAATGTGTCCTGGAAGTTTGTTGTTTGGAAAGCATGGAAAGTGCATGTCTCCTTTGGAAACAGGAGGCTAAAGTGAGGGGAAAATGTTTTTGTTACATGTGTAGCTTTTTCTCACTGCCTGAAATGTAAAAAGCTTTAAAATTATTATAGCTTGGGTGAGGGATTCTTCTCTTGGGCTTTTGGGGTTTGGTGGTGTTGGGGTTTTTGTTTTGGTTTGTTTGTTTTTTTAATTAGAGTATTTAAATGTTTCTTTTACCACTGCCTGGTTCGTTTTGGTGGTCCAATGGGGTTTGTTAGCTGTAAGTGCATTCTGAAGCTACAGGACACATAGTTTGTCAAAATTTTCAAAGAACTGTTGTTAACAGAAGATGTGGGGCTTGAAATTAGCTTTTGTGTTTGTTTTTATTGAAACTATCAAAATTTAAATACAATGAGTGTTTGGGATTGAATTATATGTGGGTAGGAGGTTAACACAGGCTATTGATTACTGTGTTTATGTGAAATGTCAGGCTGAATACTCTCCCTCTTGCCATTTTTTTGCATGGTTTACATGTGTTAGATTTTACTGAGTAGCTAGAAAACTTGATCAAGAAAATCTTTTTTCCCTGTGCCCCTGCACTGACTCAGGTTGTTGTACCCTCCCACCTTTGCAAATGCCACTGCGTCACATCGCTTCGGAGATCTACTGATGCTGCTGCACAGCAATTAGTGTGCCCTAATTATAATTGGGCTTTGTGTGACGAGGCAAATCACCTGTGGTAGTAAGGAACCTGTGTTGAAATGCAGATTTTTATCTTTCATTTTTCCTTAACCATGAATTCTTATTAAGCAATACTGACACCAACATCAGAGTAACTCAGAGAACATGGCTCTGACTAACTTACAAAAAACCTTGCTTTTTCCTAGGACAGAAGACAGTATATATTTGGTTATAAATGGCTTAGATAAACAAGGAAAATCTGGGGAAAATGGTATTAATTATATTGTGAGTATATATTTCAAGGTAGGTGAGAACTACTGGGCTGCATCCAAAGGAGTGTGTCCAGCAGATCAAAAGAGGTGATTCTTCCCCTCTGCTCTCCTGAGACCCCACCTGGAATACCGTGTGCAGTTCTGGTGTCCTCAGCATAAGAAGGACATGGAACTGTTAGAGCGAGTCCAGAGGAGGCCACAACATTGATAAGAGGACTGGAGCATCTCCCCTCTAAGGACAGGCTGAGGAAGTTGGGGCTGTTCAGCCTGGAGAAGACTCTGTGGAGACCTGGTAGCAACTTTTCCGTATCTGAAGGGCCTACAAGGAGCCAGAGAGGTGTTAGGAGCTGCAATGATAGGACAAGGGGTAATGGGTTCAAACTGAAGGAGGGAAAGTCTAGGATGGATGTGAGAAAAAAGTTTTTAGCTCTACGGGTGGTGAGACACTGGCACAGGTTGCCCAGGGAAGTGGTGGCTGCCTCAACCCTGGCAGTGTTCAAGGCCAGGCTGGATGATCCTTGAGCAACCTGATCTAGTGAGGAGGTGTCCCTGCCCATGGCAGGAGGGCTTGGAACTGTAAGGTCTATTCCAACCCCTAAATTCTATGATTCTATGATACTTGGTTGCTTTTGGATAATTATTACTTTATGGTTTTATAGCCTAGATAGCTATTGATGATGACTGAGATAAATTGCTTAATAAGTAAGAACTGCTGGAAATGTGTTGGAGAGGTACTTGAATTAGGGTTTTGCTCTTAGGTGGAAAAATGGTGCTTACTATCAAAAAATGAAAAACACATTTGCAGAATCCTGCGGTGAAAACATCTAGAAGAATCATTATAATAATTGCTGAAAAGCCACATTTAGTATAAATGCATATAGTCACCTGCAAGTTTTGGCGAGTAAATTAATCTAACCTTCAGAGATTACCAAGACAGCATTTGAATTTATTCATGTTATGTCTTTTTGATCTTATGAAGTTAGATCTTGCTGTAAAACTCTTGACACAATTTCTCTTATGTAACTTAATTTTGCAGCACATGATGAGAGTCATCACTTAAGCCAAATAGTTAATCTCCTGAATACAAGCTTTTCACAAGTGGGTGTCAAGCCACAGCCATCTCTTCCTTTTAACTCTTGTGTAACAGAGAGGCTTCAGAGTCCAGGAGTGACTTTACCTGCCTGTCCTGCATAACCAACCCATGTTAGTGGAGTCAGTATGGGAGCTCTGTTGGTAGGGTAGAAGCTGCCAGAAAAATAACTCTTGCTTCAAACTGGTGTTTTGCAAAATAGGTGTACCAAAAATAACAATTTGACTCCTATCCCTACATCACAATTTACCACGTTTACAGCTTTGTTAACCATTGCTTTGTAAAGGCTTAATTGGCAACTGCAGGTTTTGTTTAAGGAAGATCCATGTTCCAGGTTGGAAGCTTCACCTCTGTTGGGCTCACAGCTGGAAGCAGTAGTACAGAGAATGGAGATATGGGTACACTCTGGGGGAGTGAGGCTGGGAATTGCTGTCCTCAGTGTTTATGGTGAGCAACCCAGGTGTGCCCTTTGCCACGGAGGGGGAAACACTTTGATCACAGCTGCTGGTACTGAGGCTTTGCAGGACTGTTACTATCACACCAAAGGAAGTTATAGTCTAAAAGAAGTGTTTTTATCTTAACGGTTTTGAACATCTGTGCAAGCCACCAAGATGTCATAACTGTTGTATTCCTTGCTACTTGTTATGCACTGTGCCACTTACAAAAACCCTAAATCACAGGTAATGACAAGATCACACTTTGCTTTGCTTCCACCTCCCACTGTGTCAGTCAAAGCAACAGGAATGGCCCTGGGCCCCAGACTAGACTGGCAGGAGAGACAGGACTTCTGAGAAACACAGTCTGAAAGAAACCTTGAAGTTGGTTGATGATGAAATCTAAACCAAAGGAAACTGTGTTAGGGCCATATATATGGGATCATGGGAATGTGGTAGGTCAGTCCCAGAAAACCACACAAGTTTTTTATCTGAAAGAGTAATCTGTTCCTTGACCTTATCTGTCACATCAGTAACAAACCTCTATTGCCTACACTACCCCTTTAACCCTCCAATTTCCAGCCTTGGTATTTTATAGGGAAAAGACCAAGATACACAATTCACTGTCATTACCCAAACCTCATATTTGCCTGTACGCTCTGAGGAGAACTGTCCCATGGGGGATTTTCTTCAAGGCTTAAACTTAAATGTATGTGACTCTGTAGTTTGTAGTTGTTTTGCT
The DNA here is from genome assembly GCF_000695815.1 of Acanthisitta chloris. NCBI lineage: Eukaryota > Metazoa > Chordata > Aves > Passeriformes > Acanthisittidae > Acanthisitta > Acanthisitta chloris. Next base: position 21,313 of record NW_008676194.1, read on the forward strand.
CTATGATCTTAGGCAGAGGTTGAGTTGAATAATGTTTCTGTCTCAGTTCCACTCTAGCTTCACCTAGCCACAAGCCAGACTCCTTCCTCTCCTTTTCAGGCAATCCCTGGCTCCATGTCAGAGTTTCAGCAGGGCTGGAGCCCTAGGAAATCTGACCAGCTGAGAACTACTTTCTATTCCTGTGGAGTGAGGTGCCCTACACATCCAGAACATGATGCAGTTTCACCAGTTTTTAGCTATTGCTTAGCTAAAGCTGCTTCCCCTGCTCAGCACTAGTCACTGCTGTTTGGCCTGCTTGACCTTGTTTCAGTTCTTGCCTGCTTCTCACCCCAGCCCTTTTTCCCTCACAGTCTGTTCTTTGCTGCCTCTAACCATGCCCTGCCCCTTACCCAGCTCACCCAGTCTGAAACATGTTTCTCTGGTTCCTGTGCTTCCCCTGCAGACTTTGTCACTGATGCTGTCATAGTGCCTGACTCATAAAACGGTCCCTTGATTCATGATCCCTCTGCCTGGACTTAGCTACAGGACACTAGCATGTCTTGCCTGTGTCTTCTAAACCCCCCCTACATCTGGAAAGTGGAGCAGATTGTGCCCTGGATCCAAGAGAGGTGGCCTGACTGGTAACACTTGTTCCTGTACATAAGGTGAAGTGATGCCTCGAGTGAAAGGGACTCCTCCTGACTGAAGAGCTGTGTAAAACAGTTTGGTGACGGAACTTCAAGTCATGACTAAGGGATATTTATCTCAAAGAACAAGACATAGCAAGAGCACCTCACCCAAACAGGGGAATGAGCACAGGGCTTTGGGTAACGAGTGGCACAGATGACTGAACAAAGCTGCTGATAATGCAATTAAGCAGGAAGGCATCTGTGACTTACTGGGGTTCTGTTCATTTCTAGAGCTGATAATGGAGGAGAGTTAAACCTTCCTTCTGTTTTAGTGGTACATGACAAACTGTGATTCTGTGCTCCTTTACAGGTCTGAGAGCATGGCAGGCAGAAACTTACTGAATCAAAGAAAATTCAGACATGAGTTAGGTGTTCTGGAAAGACCTGGTGAGAAATAGGGGCACACAAGGAAGACTTATGTAAATGGCATGAGGAAAGTTATTCACGGAATAGGGAAAGGCCTAAGGAGCTACTGATGTGCAATCTCTCTTCTGCAAATTATGGGAAAGTAACCCACTTTTTTGGTCTTTATTTTTGTTTCTTATGTAATAGCTCATCTTCAAAAGGATTTAGAGCAGATTTCCCTAGAGTGACTAAGCCAGTTTCAAAACTCTGGGTAAAAAAATGTCTGACTGGGAAGACTGCTTTTTTCCTCTGTACCCAACTCAACAGATAAAAGTATGGCTGTGACTTACTCAATACAGGCCATCAAAGCTACCACCTCATCTTGGAACAAATCCAGTACACAAACTCTGGTTTATTTTTCAATTCTCTTTTTTAAAAAAGGTAAAGGATGGTGGGTTGTTGGGTTTTTTTTTGGGGGGGGGTTGTTTTGGTTTGTTTTATAAAAGAGGAAATGGAACTGCAGAGGGTGTTCCTATTCTGCTGCCCTCAAAGAAAAGGAAGCAGCACGAGCATGACTCTCCTGCCTGGAAGAATGAATCAGCCATCTGGCAGCTTGAGTTTATTCTGATCTTCTCTAGTAGTGAACCTCTGGCCATTAATTCAGACATGACATTGGTATCTGCCCTCTCCTCTCCCAGTTTCCTAACTGTGTGACTGATCACAAAATTCTCTTTGGATCAAGCCTAGCAAAAGTGCCTGTTGCAAAGTCTTTGTTAAATCCGCTCTGAATTGGGCTCAGTATCAGAAATGGTGGACTTTGAAGCTCGTAAAGAGTAGCTTTAATGAGGAAGATGACATAGTCCTGTAGAATACTTTCTCCTAGTTTTCCACAGAACTTCTTTTCTATTAGATATAAATCCTTTCTAGGCAGGTCAGAATTTTAAAAATCTATTTCCTTGTCATGCTTAGATAGCACTTATTTTTCTTCTACATTTTTCATTGTTGGAAAGGTAAAGTGCTAAAACTATACAGAAACTTCAGGATGTTCTTTGTCTTTGCACAAGCCTGCACAGATGGTAGAAGCCCACTCTGGAATTGTTAGCTTAGGAGGAAGTGGCATGCTGGCAGAGGAACAGCTTTTCATCTTGTCTTCCCTGTTGTACTGCAAGGCTCAGTCCCAGAAGCATGATCAGTTTGTGGGGAAAATGCACAAGTTAGGCTCTTCGGAGAGCCAGTTTGGTCCCCCATAAGGTGAGGAATCCTCCCAGGGCACATCTGACGTGAGAAATTTCTGTCTTCTGGTCATTGGAGCAAAGCAAAAACATTTCCAACCTCACAGGAGCACACTGTACTTCCAGTGGTGCTGACTGAATTGCTCCTGTTGTTGTACTCTAATCAGTGTCTGAGAAATGATCCGGTTTGAGGGGGAATTAAACCAGTGCCTGAGAACATGAATGTCCCTCCCCCCTCCTCTGATGAGCCAACAGTTTTGCCGGACAGTGGCCAGGCAAACAGCTGAATGGAACAACTGGGAGGGAGGAAATGAACTGGAGAGTGCAAAATCCGCTTAGGCTCTGTGACCAGGGGTTTGTAATATGCTACTACACCTGGAGTCTGGTCTCTGGAGTGTTTCCATGTTTTGTCATGAGTTTAAAAAAGCAAATTCTGTCAGGAGTGTCAGGACACCCAGAAGTGTTTTGTATGGATCTGGGCTTCCAAGGCCTGAGTCAGCTTTGGAAACGGGCTGAACTCTCTGCCATGGTATTGTCAGCGCTTGCACACTCATTCCTTCAAAAACACACCCTAGAAACTATGTCATGTTTTCCTTTGTTAAACACATTTACCTAAATACTCTCAGCTGTGAGCTCAAGTGTGAACTACAGTGTTTTCAGAATAGACCAAATATCTGACACACATGCTAGTCCATGGATTTTGGCACAGCTGACTGGAGCTGCCTCGGTGTTGTGCCCCTGCCAGCTCCTGCAGTAGACTGCTGTGATCTTACCAAGTCTTGGATTTGAGTTGTAATATGACTTAGCCCTATTGTATCTCAAGCACAAGACACATTACTGGAATTCCATGTACAGGCAAAATGTTGTAGCTTATTTTCATGGAAAGGTTGTCCATCTGGCAGGTGTCAGAAGTAGACTTTGTATGGGAAAGGCACAACTGGATCCAGCTCCGTTCCATCTATTTCTAAGTGTCATTTTACAACAGCACATATCATGTCTAAGGCTTACTTGAGTGGTTGTTGTTGTTGTTTCATTTGTTTGTTTTGTTTTTGTTGTGGGTTTTTTTATTCACAGTTTTTCTACAATTTCCAGACAGACATTAACAGATCCACACTAAAGATCATCAGCAGCAGCACCTGTAGCTGTAACCGAAACCGTGAACATAGTTTTATGACTAGGCATTCAGGATACTATTTTAAAGTGTTCCCTATCAGGGAATCTTTCTGCTTATTTTCTTTCTTTTTTTTTTCCCCAACCTTGACAGGAGGTGCAAAAACATTCTGAAACATGAATTCAAGTTACAGAATATAATTTATTTTTGTAAACCTGTACCAACTGACAGATTGGATCGGCAATTGCTAGGTGACATTAACTTGTATTACCCTTGTTTTTTTATTTTAAACACTCCTTATATGATCAGAGTTTTCACTGTAAGTTATTCGCTCTGCAGACGCCGCATCTTAGTTTTGAAAAGGCTGGAACTGGTGGATACTCTCCTCCTAAGTATCCTGCCTTTGTTAGGCAGGTGAGCAGAGTACCTCAGCTTAGCGCCTGACTACTTATACTAACGCTGTCTCCAAAATTAAAAGTAGATCAGCACAAGAGGATGACTGGAGACTAATTAGCAGGACAAAACTATCATTGTGCTGACCGATCTAAATACAAGCTTCTGCGCGACAATTCAGCATGAGTAATGCGCTCAGCCTTACACAATACAGTCAAAAAAACGTGTCGCAAACTGTATATCTGGTTACGTGAAGGATTCTGTGCTTTTTATACGGATCGCTCCGGGTTCCTGTGAATCCTCACGCAGGGAGAGGCAAGGAATCGCGGTCAGAGCCGAGGAGCAAACGCTTATTTAGAGTGGGAACACACTCAGCGATGGGCAGTAGCGGGGAATGCTCCGGCCGCGCGAACTGCCGTCGGTGCCAGGACAGTGCCGGCGTGTCCCGCGGCTCTGGGACCAGGCGCTCTGCACCCGCGGGGCAGAG
>NW_008676195.1:0-3249 GCF_000695815.1 Acanthisitta chloris
CCTGGCTGACACCTGCCCAGGTGGCACGAGGCTCGTAGCAGAAGGTGCCCTCGGCAGGGCGGCAGGAGCAGAGGGAGGGGGCCAGGAACGGCCCCTGGCCGGCACTGACCTCCACACGGAGCACTGTTTACTCAGGTGCAATAACACAGATCTTAGTGGGCTGTTCCGCAATGCTAAAACAAAGAGGATTCCAAGGAATGCGCCCCCCGCGCGCCTCGCCGAGCCCCACTGTAAGCACTCTGTGTTTGCAGGATCCAGTGACAGTCAGGAGCAGAGTTATTGTCGTTTGGGGCCGCCGAGAGCCGCTCGAGCAGCTTGGTGAAACGGGACGGGTTTATGTGCTGCAGAGTGTAACTGGGACGGGGGAACGGCACAGGGACCCGGTACAGATCGGCTTTTTCTCCCCAGGTACTCATTTCAGCTGCCCTCACCTTTTCCCGTGGAAACAAACAGGACGAGCCCACAGTAAAAGGCAATTTCTGTGTTGCAGCTGCAGTACGAGAGCGCAGGGAGTACCCCGTGACCAGAGCCCGATGCAGGAATTGTGGGTTTGTTTGGGATCAGGGAGCCTGTGCTCCCTGTCGAACACCACGCACACAGGCGAGAGGCAGAACTCGATCACTCACAGAAATGAGCTCCTCATCAGGAACAACAGAAAGCAGCGCAGACAGCCCAGCACCAACAACACCCAGCCATGGAATGCCAGCCCAAACGCCCAGAGGCCTCACCACAGACACACACCTGGGGCTACCTGTGTGCCGCCCATCACACCTGCAGTCCTGGCACCACCACATGACCCACAGTGTTTCTGGGAGTCACCAGGTTACTCTAACCTCATCCGCATGTCCAAGAACGTCCTTGTCCCGCAGCTCTGAAAAGAAAATACCTAAAGGACCTGTAATTTCCCCACGACACACTGCCTGTTTCATAACAAATATGGAATGATCACTGACAATTTCCAGGGAAACTGACACCTGACAATCTTAAGGAGTCTGTCTGCAAATCAGTCAGAGGCACACGCAGGATGCAGGTCAGCTGCTCCTGGCCCATTTCAGGAGAGGGATGAGGTGAACTCAGGCCAACTAAGATCAAGTCAGATTGCCATCGTGAAGGAAAAAATGCCAACCAAACACCGGTAAAGAAACTATGTAAAAATACTGCTAAAAGACATTTTCCTGCTCGTCTATGTGAATCTCAGCAATGCTCTAATGCATTTCTGAGTAACAGCAGAGTTCAGGCACAACCATCCACCCTAATGAGCAGGGAGACTGCAGAGGCACGGGGCACAGCAGGACACCATGATCCTGCTGCTGGACAGAGCTTGCAGAAAAGCTGTCAGATGAACTGGGTGTTCCTCTGTCAAAGCCAAGAGGCCTCGGTCCTAGGAACAGATGTTCTCAGCTGGAAGCTTTTAAGAAAACTTAAGCCTTCTCCTGCCTCATCTTGATAACTGTCAGAGCTAAAGGCATTGGAAGAAAAGCCCAGAGGTTCCCCCTGCTATAAGGAATTTGTCAAGGAATCAGTATCTCTCTTCAGGAAGTTTTCTCATTTCACTTGCGCCACAATCAGTCTAGATCACCAGCACTAACAGGAGCAGGCACCATCAGCACGGGGCAGTTAGCACACAGCCTTCTGTGACACAGGCTCCCACAGCACTCAGTCTTCAGGCACAGCGAAAAAGGAGGTTTGCTAAATCACACCTGTACTGTTCCCACTGGGGCCTGAGTTAAGGAGTTAAACCATCGAACTCAGTATGTCCTTGGAATTAAAACAAAAGAGCAGAGGTAACAGGGAACTGATACACCAAGTTTCAAAATACAGTTGTGTTTTGACCGATTTCAGTCAATTCCTGCTAACTAAGCAAGATGTCTCTTGAAAACACGTATCACTCGTTTGCACTGGGAAAGAAGAAAGAAAAGCACCAACTCCAATTCTGTAGTGGGCAAAAAACTCCAAAAGAAACAAGACTGAAACATTACTCTCTTTCCTTCAGACTGAGTGGCAACCTGCAGGAGAAACAGGTTCATTATCACACCACAGCTCAGACACCGACTGTGTGTACACAGCGCAGAGCATGAGGCAACATCAGTGCTGCTTGAAAAGCCCACAACAAAGCAGGGCTTGGAAGAGAAGAGCCTGTGTACCTCTCCCTGTGGAAGCCAGACAGACGCTGGGAAAAGATGACAGGAGTTGTTTGATACGAATCCAAGATACAGACATTTTAACAACACCGGCTGGCAAAAGCTCACCTGACCCACCACACGGGCACTTAGACTTTGTTGCTCTCACTTCTAGAATGTTTAGGAGGAAAATTACACAGATCAAGGAAGAAACCGAGCTGGCAGGATTCGAGTAGCAATTCTAGCTCTACAGCATAAGTGGCACAGGTGGAAGGTGCTTTCTCCACATCTGGACACCTAAGGAGAGGCAATCCCAGGGCTGAAACGCCCTCCTGTTGATGGTTTGGATAAACACAACGAACAGCAGGCTGGACACATGACACATATTCTGCCTCCATTAAGTGTACTGGCCTACACAAGTGCATTAAAAGCACTTGCATTGCCAGCTCTCACCTCACTGTTCAGCTTCTAGTTCTTTCAACAACCACAGTGAGTGCATTGGACAGAAATAAAACTAGAGATTCCACCCATGAAAAACACTTCCTTTTGCCCGTGGAAGTGACAGCTCCTATAAAATGGATCTTCCTCTCCAAAAGAGAACAAAAAGGGCACAGTCCACACAGTGAAATCACAGCTATTTTAAACAAGCCCTTTACATGCATCTATGACTTGGCAAAAAGCACTGTCAGCAGCTCGGTTCCAAACTACCTCAAACTGCTGTAACTGCTGATTTGGGCAAGTCAGACCCATCATGAAAAGCAACCTTCCTATTTTCAATGATTCCAAACCCTGTAACAAACTCCCAAACCAGCACTGAGAAGGTATCAACAAAGTTCTGTGCAAGCATTAGAGGAGTTCTCAGTGTCACTACGCAGTGACAGTGAAAGCACATCTCTAGAACACAAAAATGTTATGAAGTCGGAGAAAAAGCAAAGATGAGCAGAAACCCGAGAAGCAAAGCACTCTTGATTTTGGTATGTTAACATTCATTAAGAACACAAAAACGTCTTAACGAGCTGCAAACTCACAAGTATGCAAAACCTCCTAACCTGTCATTAAGCCAAAGCACTGTCCCCCCAGGCTCCAAGTGCTCAAACACTGCTCAGAGCAGCCCGGTCGGTGCCACCAT
>NW_008676195.1:3266-4058 GCF_000695815.1 Acanthisitta chloris
TCAAGTCTCCCACTGCACTCGGGAAGGACAGGAGTGGCCAAACAAACCAAACCATAAACTGGACCCAAACTAAAACTGCCAACCTGGATAAGGCCTCCAGGCCAACACAGAGCACTTCCACGGTGCAGCCTGTGGCCTGCCCTGCTCCGCTGGCACAGCCGTACCGTGATGCCAGGCCTCGTGCCACCTCCAAAGCTCCCGGGTCTGGGCTGGTGGAGCACCCCAGAGACAACAGGATACTCAACATCACCATCTTATCCTACCGCACTGACAGAGCCACCAAAACAGAGGAAATCTAACCCTGAGTGTGGCCTAACCTGAAGGTGTAGCAATTGGTCTTCTCCCCACGGTCTCTGTGAACCTGGAACGCATCCCCAGACTGGCTACGTGCAGCTTTCGGATGCAGCCTGCTGCTGCCTCTTGCATGCTTCAATGGACACACAGCAAATCGTGCAAATAGCCCATTTATTTCTGCTGTCTGAAGAGAAGAAGGGAGGCAAGAGAAAGCACTTCATCCATACACACACGGATTCCCTAATGAGGCACTCTGACAGTGCTGCTCGGAAAGGAGCTCCATTTCAGACGGGGCAGAGCTCCCAGCATAAAATTCAGGCACAGGCACACAGAAGGTGTATCCCCAGAGCAGCACCCCACACTCTGCAGCAGCTGCCCCACTCACACCTGTACCTGTCCCCACCACGGCCCAGCGCTCACGCAGCTGCCCCGCTGCGGCCCCAGAGCAAGGGCCACCTCAGCCCCCACACGGGCACTGTGCGCCAGAGCCCGCGGGCA
>NW_008676196.1:0-484 GCF_000695815.1 Acanthisitta chloris
ATCATGGAATCACCATCACTAGGACCTTATGGCCACCACCACCACCACCCCATGCCCACTATGCCCCCCCCATGTCCCCATGCCCACCATGCCCCTCCAGTCCTCACCGGCTGTTGTCCACGTAGCGGATGAGCAGCGGGTAGAGCGCGTAGAGGTCTCTGCAGAGGATGGAGAACTCCTCTCGGATGAGCAGCTCGGCGTCCTCGGCCTCGGCCTTGCCCTCCATGCGCAGCTGCTCCTCCTCGGCCACCACCTTCCCCGCGCGTTTCCTCAACCTCCCCAGCGTGGGGATGAAGTGAGACCTCAGCAGCTCCGGCCGAGCCTTGCTCACGATGGGTTGGGCGAACACTGCGGGCACCAGGACACCTCAGCCACCACCCCAGGCCAGGAGAACCTCCCCCAGCACCATCCGTGGGCAGCAGAACATCCCTGAGGTCAACCAGAGCCACCAGAACCTCCCCCAGCACCATCTGTGGCCAGCAGA
>NW_008676197.1:0-7161 GCF_000695815.1 Acanthisitta chloris
CCCGGGGAAGGAGGTTTTCTTTCGGCACGGAGCTCTCGGGCAGGGGAAGGGTGGTGGCTGCGGGGATGCTCCCGCTGCGGTTCCCCTGCATCCCGGCTCCCCGGCGGGATGGGAGTGATGCTGGGGACCCCTATCCTAGGTGAAACTCCCCTCTGCTTTCGGCCCCGCTCGTGGGGGAGGAGGGTTTTCAGGTCCGAAACGTGCTCGGTTCCTTCCAAGTTGCTCATCAGAACGAGCTGTTGTTCCGTAGGGGAAGGAGAGGAGCCAAGGTCTCCTTGAGGAACACTGCTTTGTCTTTATGGTGCCGTTCCCCGCTGCTCCTGTTGCCAAGAGGAATTTCTGCCATTAGCGATCCTTTCCAAAACTAAAGAAAAAAACCAGCCAGAATGTGGCACGGCAATATGCGGGCAGAGGTTTCCCCACCAGCCTGGAGCCAGCAGGGTTGGTTCCTTGAGCCCAAGGGAAGGAAACGATGACCCAGGGTTGGTATGTCACAGGTCCCTGTGCTCCATGGCCCTGGGAGGTGATGCCTTTTGCCAACAAGGGTTTCTGTGCCAGACCTGCCTTGAAATGGGTGGCAAAAAATTGCCCAAGCCTGACTTTCAATCCGGTAAGACTGCAAAGATTGTCACCACCACTGCACACTGGGCCTGACTCCATAATTAATGCTTACCTATATCCTTAATTAAAATACAAAGGCTCGTGGAAAGGAAAGACAGAAAGGAGAGCACTTTTGGAAAGGTACTTTCAAGGTTGTAATTATTCACTTATGATGAGTTTTCTTTTGTGGTGAAATATGGAAAGTTGTTTGCTCCTGGTAAGCTGCAAGAAGGTGGTGAATGGGCACTGAACGAGGTAGGCTGACTTTGTAATAAGCTTGTATTTCTGTAAAAACGTTGTGGTTCTCACTCGGAAAAAAAAATAAAATAAATTAAAAAAAGCAGGGCCAGGCATTGCTGCCAAACCAGACGTGGCATTGCTGCCATCTCGTGGCAAATGCTCCCTCCCTGCCATCCCTCCCTGCCATCCCTCCCTGCCATCCCTCCCTGAGATTCCTGCGCTGCCTTTCCCCACAGCTCCCAAACCCACTGCGTTCCCCAGCCGTGCCCGAACACTTCCACAGGAGGATGCGGTCATACTACTCATCCATATTTTAAAAACGCCTCGGAGACTCATTTTTTTGCATTCGTGAAAGTGAAATGATGCTAAGACTTGTTAGTGCCAGGCATCATGTAGCCAAGCTGCTGTGCAGAATTCCCCAGTCAGAGCTGCTCAGGCTCCTTGTGTACACCACTCCACTCATCCTTGGCAGCAGGCTGGGGGGAATTAGCTACTCAGAGAATCATAGAATTTAGGGGCTGCAATGGAGCTTAGAGCTCACCCAGCCCCAAGCCCTGTCCTGGGCAGGGACACCTCCCACCAGAGCAGGTTGCTCAAGGCTCATCCAACCTGGCTGTGAACACTGCCAGGGTTGGGGCAGCCACAGCCTCCCTGGGCAACCTGGGACAGGGTCTCACCACCAGAAAAGGGAAAACGTCTGCATAAGATCTAGCCTAAATTTCCCTTCCTTCAATTTGTACCCATTGCTTCTCGTCCTGTCCCTGCAGCTCCTAACACAGATCCCTCTGCAGCTTCCCTGGAGCCCCTTCAGATACTGAAAAGTTGCTCTGAGGTCTCCACACAACCTTCTCTTCTCCAGGCTGAACAGCCCCAACTCCCTCAGCCTGTCCTCACAGGGAGATGCTCCAGTGCTCTGAGCAACTTTGTGGCCTCCTCTGCACTTGCTCCAACACTTCCATGTCCTTCTTACATTGAAATAATTGTGAGAAAGGCAGAAATGGGCACTAAGCTTAACCTGAAACTCTTGCTTTCTGGCTTGCAGTAGTCTGAGGCTTAGATTTTTAATGAGGAATTTTTTTGCATTACATCTGGCCCAAGAGATCACAATCATTTTTAGTTTTGTTCCTTTGTATTGTCTGTTGGGTTGGAGTAGTTAAAAAGTCATAAATAAAGCCCATTTACAGCTGTCTGAGCCTGGCTGAAAGCAGTAATGATGGTATCATCTCTTGCTGTGCTGTGTAAGTAAGCACACTTATTTGACACGTTGCTGTTTAACCCTGTTCATGGCAGATTCTGCAGAAGCTCCACTATGATATGTGCTTTTTTGGTCTTGATTCATCCAGCTTAAATTTACTGTATTCTGAGGCTTTCTGTTCTTTTGAGGATTTTCTGGGGTTTCCTGAGCTTTTGGGACCTTCTCAACTGAGCTATTCAAGTGTTAATTCCTTCTCCTCATAGCACCTAGATAAGGCTAAAGACCCTGGCAGGGCAATTACTATCCCAAAAGATGCTTTGTCTCCTTTCTGACGTCCTAAGACAGTAAACCATATGCATAAACATTGTTGGCTTTTAGCATGTTATCACTTGTCACCTCACTGAGAGAAACAGGACAGCACAGACCCCACAGATAGAATTTCATCCTCTCTACAGACTCAGGTAACTGTCACGGTGTCTTTTGCAAACCCTGTGTGGCATGAAAGTTTTGTCAAACCCAAAAAAAACCAGAAGATGACTATGGAACTGAAGCCTGTGGTTCCAGGAGGAATCTCCACCAACCTGACTTGAGCTCAGTGTGGAACTGCAGTACCTAAACATGGTAATTACAGAATATGATCTAACCTAATGACTGTAATCTCTCTGTTGTATATTAAGTACCTAATGTAGGACTGTAAAATCCACAAATTTATGAGTTTAACAGAGGCAATATTTCTCTCTATTCCCTATAGACAGTATGGGGGAGTATATATGTCAAGACTGTTTGTACTAATCAGGGTGATTTAAAGGTAGCTTGGCAGGGATTTATTTTCAATTGAGAGCTTGTCCTTTTGCTTCCATATGTGATATAAAAAAAAATAGGTCTGAAAGGTTAGATTTATTCTTTTATTTTCCCCTTTTTTCAGCTTGTTATGTTAATAATGTTGAATCTACATTTCCCTGATGCTTTTTTATGGGAGGAAGAAACAGCTTTCTGTAAGGTGCAGGAATATTTCTCAGCCAAACTACTGATTCAGAACACAGCTGAAAATGTACTATATACTCATTAAAAAGAGATGCATGTGGGAACCCATAATCAGGATCTGTACTTGTCAGTGGACACAGAAGTTTGTAGCTTTCTGCCAGAAGGTTGTTGTGAAGTTAAAAATGTGAAACCTTGAAAATCCAAAACATTATGCTGGGGGAAATAAAGCCTGAAAGAAGAAAACTCTTCAGCAGACACAGATTTAATGTGAGGAAATCAGAAGGTAGAAATGTTTTCTCTGTGAGCAACTTCATAAAAATATTGGGTTGGTTTTTTATTTCACACAAGGTCTTTAGTTGTGAGCAAAAACAAAGACCAGAGTTCCAAATACTCTCACTTAACACTGTCTCTTTTCAAGAGCTCTGTTTTCAGACTGGAAATATTTAATTATTTCTTTAGTCATCATATTCTGCCAGGCTGGAACAATAAAAAATGTTTATATGTACATATGTTCCTAACCCCGATTTGTTATACCAGAAAGAATAAAAAGGAGGCCATGCCACCCACAATCTGTCTACAGTTAGAAACTGTGCTGCTTGGGGTCAGATTTGACTCTGCTTTCTTTTGGTAAAGTTCTGTCCAAACTAGAAGTTTCTCTTGTAAGAGACTGACAATAATGATGACTACAACTACATCAACAGCATCTGCAACAAAAGCTACAACTACATCATTGCTTTATATCCTGTACCAGCACAGGCCAATAAATCTAAGTACAAAAAGTCTTCTAAGCTGGGAAAAAAAAAGGAGGAGAAAACAGGGAAAAGGTGTTTACAGACTGGCAGACAGGACACTTGAAGGGAATACTGGTCAGCCAGAGGATGTTATGATAGTGCTGTTCAAGAGGGCCCCTGGGGCTAAATTGATTGCTCTGCTGCATTGTATTCCCCTCTGGAGTGCTTAGTTTAGGGGGAACAGTTGGCAAGACTGTGGGGGGAGATGTATGTTCCCTGTTTTAAAGTACCCTCAAGCATTATGTGGCTCCTCAGGGGCAGGTTCCAGCACACTGTGTCTTTTCTAAGCACCCACACTGATCCCATCTGTCCTTAAGGTGACTTTAATAATTGATGCGAGGAAGATGAGACTTCTGAAAGACATTTCTGCCTTTGAGGAAAGGTGGGATTGATAGGTAGTAGCCTTTGGGATGCCTACAGGAGACAACATCAAGGTCATTCCACTTAGGTACTTGTGCTCAAAGGTTTAAACATTTTAGATTTGGAGAGTTCACCAAGGAAAAGAGAATTTTATTCAAGCCCTTCAAGGGAAACAGGTGATTTGTTTTCTAGCTAAGTATTAGAAGATCCTAAAAAGCATGAGGTATGGCTATGCAAATAGGTTTGAAACAGCCTGATAACGTGTGGGTGACAGTAGCTGGCATTATGGTGCAAACAGAGAAGTAAGTCAGAACCCTGACAGTGAGTAAAATGTGACAGAGTGTCAGCAAGCTTGGAGAATGAAAAGTAGTAACTCCTATCAGATGGGAGAGATAAGGAAAAAGGAGTGGAGGGAGGCCAAGAATAGCTCAGAAAACAATCTTTTTTTTGACAGAAATCTCATTGGATATGGAAAGGGCAGGACTGCATTGGTGAGAGCTGGAAGGATACTGCTTTTCTTGAGACAGGATAATAGATGTTTGGGTGTGAGGAGACTTTGGCCACACCTTTTGGGAGGGTTCCATAACCCACATGTACTCAGAGTCTCAGCTGTCTTGCCTAAGAGTATCCACAGTGCTAAATTATGCACAGCTATGCAGTGTCTTAACTGTGAGCACACACTGACATATTGACAGAATGTTTGGCTTAGCATCTACTGAACTACTGTGACTTGGGCTACCATGGCTCTTCTATACTACTTGGCACAGTCATGCTCCAACCTAGCTGTCTTGGTGTGGATTCTTGACATATATTGTGAGCTAACTGGCTGAGAGAGAAAGGTCTAGTGCAAGGGAAAGGATAGGCTGTCTGTTTTATTCACGATGCGTTGGAGATGATGGCTACACACACATGAGGAGATTGCAGGTTGGACATAAGGAGATTAGTCTGGAGTAGACTAGTATATCTCTGAGTCATTAGCAAACAGATGGTAGTTGAATTTGTATTTGCTGATGAGATCACACAGAAACAAGGTGTAGAGAGAAGAGAGAAGGAAAACAAGGACAGAAAACCCACACAGTAATCTGAAGAGTGGATGAGAAGTATGTTCTCAAATATAGCACCTTGGTAGTCAGGTGATGTGGGAATTGTTGAAGACTTGGACACACAGGATTCTAAGAAGAGCTCTGTGTTAGGTCCAGGTGGGTGAAAATGGTGTCTTCCTGAACTTTGGAGAGTTTTTAAGAGATTGAGGAATGGCTAGTTTCATATAGTCCTGAAGAAGGGTAAGACTAAATCAGAGAAAACAAGTTGCTTCAGAGGGATATCATAGAATTTAAGAGTTAGAATGGACCTCACAGATCACCCAGCCCCAAGCCCTGCCCTGGGCAGGGACACCTCCCACCAGAGCAGGTTGCTCAAGGCTCATCCAACCTGGCTGTGAACACTGCCAGGGTTGGGGCAGCCACAGCCTCCCTGGGAAATCTGTTCCAATCATTTCTAAGAGTGTTACAGTACCTCTAATGTTTTTCTCAAGTTTTCATTTTATAACAAATGAGCTGATAGCTGGGAGTTGAAAGTGAAATAAAGGGAAATGCAGGTAAAATCATACCATTGCTAACATGGCAAAGACGAACCCATAAATAGAGGTGTAAATTGTCCGAAGAAAGAAAAGAGCCATGAGCTCTGGGATGGCCCTGCTGAAGTAGGGAGATTGGATCAGATCACCATTGTGGTCCTTTCCAGCCTGAGTCTGTGATTCTGTGATTTTGTGAAGGGTTCAAGGAGAGTACAGGTCGTGAGAAAAAATGGTGAGAAATTATGTTCCTGATCATGAGAGAATTCAGATGGTTGAGTAGAATGGAGGCACTGAAGCAGCTAGAGGAGTCAAAGGAGGTAAACATAGAGGAAACTTGAATCTATGGTCAAAAAAAATTAAAGAGAGTTCGTGGTTAAGTGAGGTAATAAGGAGGAGTAAATCTAAAGCAAGGGTGACTTTGAGCAGGTCTTTAAAAATCATCATAAGCACCTCTTCTAGCTAGTTTATTTGAGGTTTTTATTCCTTATTAGACACTGTTGTCAATTAAGGTTTAGACCACTGTTGTGGTGGTGGACACTTCATAAACAGAGAACAAACTATATTGCAATAGAAAAAATCAAACATGTCAACAAAACCAGTTAGTGAAGTGCCTTGCAGCTCCTTTTTTATCACACCTTGAGACTGCTTGGTTGAAATAAATTCTGCCAGGTTGCCAGATGAAAGAAATTCCAAAGATAGAATCAGTCCTTCTATCTTGACATTGAATTTTTAACTCACATTTTAATAGCAGGGTCTTTACAAGAAGTGTTAACAGGCACGATAGGCAAAGGGGGAGAATGCACAGATAACCAGGTGTGCAATCATCAGTGCTTTAAAAATAATCACTATCAACAAATTACACTTAGGCTCCAAGAGTCCTTGACTGAAGTGACATAATCTCTAGAGATATATTCACTTTGGCAGGTGCTCCAAGAAATGAGTTCTTATGGCTTATACTAACTGAAATTTTGGGTGTGCTTCACCCAGGCAGAAGAAAAGGTACTGGAGTAAAGAGAGAGGATTTCTGTGATGGTTTTATCAGGAAGATATTGTTGCAGTTTCCTGAGTTCTGATGGTGAGATCACTGGGCAACCTAAGCTGGAAGTGGTAGTGGTGACAGTCCCAGTAGAACATCTGGGATACAAATAACCTTGTGAAGTCCACATTTATATTCCCAATTGATGTGGTTTAACCCCAGGCAGCAGCCAAGCCCCACACAGACACTCCTCACTCACTCAGCAGTGGGATGGGGGAGAGAATCAGAAGGGTAACAGCTGCAAAACTCATGGCTTGAGATAAAGACAGTTAATAGGGAAAGCAAAGGCCACAGACACAAGCAAAGCAAACCAAGGAATTCATTCCCTGCTCCCCACGGGCAGGAGGTGTTCAGCACCTCCAGGAGAGCAGGGACCATC
>NW_008676197.1:7443-14220 GCF_000695815.1 Acanthisitta chloris
AGCCCCACACTAGCCACTGGGAAGAAAGTTAACTCTACCCCAGCCCAAACCTGCGCACCGATAGATGTTGCAGAAATTTCTGCCACATCTCAAAATATTCCTGCAGAGCTGACGAATTGTACCTTTGTACCCCAAGCACAGAATTTGCACCTATGCACCCTTCAGGGGTCTCCTGATGCCAGAGCTGCTCACAGCCAGCAGTCTGTGCAGCCCTGCAGAGGGAGACAGCCTGTTCAGGTGCTTGCTGGATTTTACAGCTAGTTATCTCTCTGTATTGACTGAAACAGAATGTGATGCTCTGGTTTAAACAAACTGCATCACAAAGTCAGGTTTAAAATGACCCAAACATCTCCAAGCTGTTTCCTTATGTGCTTTTTCTTTTATGTGCTAATCTAATCTCTATTTCCATCTCATGATGTAGCTGCACAGAGGAATTACAGCATCATGACCTGAGGTGTGTATATGCAGATACAGCAAAGTGATTTCTTCCCCATGTATGTATTTTAACCCTTCATTAGAAGGGGGAAAAAAAAGAGGCTTATTCCACTTTTTTTTCCAAGGCAGCTTCCCAATGTCTGCAAATTAAGAGTGCACATGAATGCTTAATGCAATTATCCATCAAAGCCTTCCATACTGTGAATCTGAACTGAGTGGCAGCCTCTCCATCAACTTCAGTGATGACATGATCATGTTCTACACAAGTCATAACACAAGGATTTTGCCTGGGCAAGAAGGAGTTATAAAATCAAAGTATTGATTGCATTTGTTTCACTTACAATGCAACATTACTCCCAGCAGCTATGTATGAGCATGGGACAAGCATAATCTACTGGTGGAATTTCCTGTAAAGGAAGAATTTCATGTGCTCTTCCTGCAGTAGCACAAGTAATGACATCTCCCTCCACAGGAAAAAAAGCTAAGGGGCCTATCACTAGTCATTAGGAAATGATCATGTATTCTCCTTTCTCTACTCACATATTGACCAAGGCAGATGGAGACCATCCAAATCTTTGAAATGCAAACATTGCTAGTGTTGACCCACCAGCACAACCTCAATTATCTTCCCAAATATTGGAATGCCTGACACTGGACAGTGATTGGCTTTGCTAATACCATCCAAAGATGGAGCTTTGAGCAAGAGCTTCACTGCTGCTTCAGTAAAGCTGGAAAAATGCCCTGCTGAAGAGAGGCATTAATGATCTTCATAAATAATGAGCTTAAGTATCTCTCAGTCATGATTTTTTTTCATTTGGAAGAAGGCAGAACCATGTTCTACCTTTCATGCATGAAACTAAGAGAGGTCTAGCCTTTTTTGCTGAATTAATTTTTTTGTTCTTTGTCATCTCATTCCCTTCCTGAGCAGCATTTTAGCCAGCTGTTCTGAAACAGTCAGTTCCAAGCAGTGATGATCTATTCTCCCTACTTAGTCCTTTACAGTTCATCTACTTGCTAAGCTGCCATTGCCTTTTCTCTCCCAGCTTCTAAATCAGAGTTCCTGTCTGTCTAATAAAGTTGCATAAGGAGGGGTTTTCTTATTGAGAACATCATTAACCCAGTCTGTCTGCAGGACTTCTGCACACTAAGATCAGGAAATAACCTGATTCTCACATTCACCTTTTCCTTTCCTGTCCAAGTCTCTGTTTCTGGCTTTGTAGGAAGCATAACTCCCAGACTGCAAATCTGAAAGAATCAGAAGAAAAGATAATATCAGTGTCATTTTTCACATAGAGATGCTTCTGATTGAATTAGTTATCATCAGTTCTTGGCAATCCATACAGGTCATGTTTCCCTGACATTGCCTTAAATCTCTGTGTTTTCAGCCCTCCATCATATGGTAGCAAAAAATGGAATGAAAGGAAATCAGAACATCTAGCATCTATGCTAAGCATGCAAACATTTCATGTCTTCAAATATTGTTAAGGGGATGACTAAGTAATGGAGCAATTTGAATTTTGCTAATATTTGTGGTGATGATTGTCAGGAAAAAAGTCAAGAACTCGAAATCCTGAGTGTTATTATCTGTGGCCCATGATTCCTCGTGGGAACATGAGCCTTCTGAAATAGGAAGCACAAGAGTTCTTTGAAGATTTTGGGAAGTAGATCAAAATTCATTTGATCCTCAAAAAAAAAAACCTCCACACATTCTCATGGCAACGTGCTGAAGTCAGTGTGAAATACATTAGTCTCTGAGAGGGAGTTGCTATATCATAAGGCTCCTTGAGTCCAGGAGACTGAACTGGATCACTTCATTAAAGGCAATTATTAAGAAAACCATTAAAAGGTAACAGAATGCTGCTTATTCAGAGTTGCCTGCCAATCTGGAAAGCAATAAAGCAATGTGGCATGATGACTTATTTATTTTTCCACAGGACCTCAGTGCTTAATCATTTATTATCATTCTATTTTCATTGGCAGCATTCAGAAGTGGGTGGGAATGGTGTCACTGTGTTCCTACTATGTGCAGGAGGCATTCACACTGTTCCAGGTCCCTAAATTCAGCTGCCTGTATGGAGACATGTAGAGATTAAGATCCATTTTGCCTAATTTTAGGCACTTAGCTGAAAGACAACAGGAACTCAGATAGTGTCTGGTCGTGATCTGTATCTGAGAGTATCTTCTGTATAAGTAACTTGGAGGAATTATATGCCTGACATTAGGTGAATGGCCTTGGTCCTCCTGTTAAATGGATGAGTGACTCTCCCCAGTCATCCATCCACAGGGATGGCATGTACTTTTGTCATCCTGGCTGGACTGCTGTGCTCTCCAGAGCAGGAAAAACCACAGGGATCCTTGGCAGGGTGGGGAGTAAGGTAGCACAGGGGGAAAGCTGTTCCTGGTGTCTTTTTCATTTTGCATGTTCCCTAAAGGGTCTGTCAGTCAATTTTAGTCAATTGGCTTTAAAATGCAATCTAGTGCAAAGGGAGAGCATGTTGTGTGCCTTTATCATACAGGTGATTTGCTTAAGTTTGCAGTGAAATCAAGGACACAATACAGACTCAGCACAGAGTTGATTGGTTATACTTAAAGATTCTGGGGCAGATTTTCAAAGGCTCGAGGGAGTTAGGAGCCAAACTCCCCTTGGTGTTCAGTGGGTTTTCAGTATCTAGCTGCCTTGTTCTGCTTTTGAAATATCCTCCTGTAGCAGTAAGTGGTCGAATTGTAATGGATAAACCAACAGAAAACTGGAGCAATCTGTCTTTTTTTCCAACTAGTAAAGAGATACTCCTTTGAAGAATAAAGTTCTTAAAACAGAAAAAGAAATACCAGTGGATCTCTGCTCACTGTAGGCTCTATTCATGCCTTGAAGCACTCACAGAGCCTGCATTAATGTTCAGAATGATTCAGACATATAAGGGGCATGGAATTGAGAAGATATTCTTGCAGTTGCTTAGAATAGGTCTCTGTGAGAATCAGGCTGTAGGTGGAGTTTCCATACGTTACACATTTAATTCCAGAACTCAGTTTTGAAGGAAAATTCTGTTTATTATGAGGTAATCTTTTTTTTTAATAGGTGCTTGTGGCAGGTTGAAACCTCCCTGGCTCGATGTCACAGCCCAACCTCCTCCAGTGGCAGAACAGCACAGGTCTGGGTGCAGCAGCTTTGATGGTCTGATGCTCTGATGGTCACCAAAAAAAGCCTGCAGGGCTCCTAGCCCAGCCTTGAAAGGGCAACTTCCATTTCCACATTGCTATTACCAAACAGGATCTACAGGAGAATACACTGGCACTGAAGACAAATTAAGTGAACTGAGACATTGAGTTTTCACAGCCAGACCAAACCTCAAGGGCCTTTAACCAGCCCAACCACCAGGAATGAAACCTTAGAGCTGACAGCATTGCCTGTGCTATGAGTTATGGTCAGGTTTGATGATTACCTGCATTTTTCAGTGTTTTGTCCTTAAAAAGACTGCTACTTGATTAGTAACATCAGTTTGTTTTTTGGTCTCACATGGTCATGCAATTAGTTCCACTAATCTCCTCTTATGGTTCCTCTTCTGTTTGGAAATGCACTTAGCTTTAGAGGGTTTTGGAATCTGTGGTAACTCCTCTGTGGATGAAGCCTTGACCACCTCTAGTGGGGAGGAGTCTCTGCCCAGGGCAGGGGTTGGGACTAAATGATCTGTTAGGTCCATTCCAATTCCTAAAATTCTATGATTCTAAAATTCTATGATTCAATGAATTTTCCAACTATAACATTTCCTGGACAGCACCAGCTGCTCTGGGCAAAGGTATAAGCCTGAGCACATTGATTTCAACCATGAGAGGAACTGCAGCTATTTGATGTTGATCAGTTCTGTAGTAGAAACTGATGTGTACTCTTATATCATGAATTGCTCTACAAAGTTAAGCAATGTTTTGAAAGATGAAATATTCAGATAGAGTCTTCTTTCTTATATTTTATAGAATCATAAAATCACTTAGGCTGGAAAAGATGCTTAAGATCATTGAGCCCAACTGTAAACCTAACACTGTCAAACTCAGCCACTGACCCCTGTGTCTAAGACCACGTGTGCAGATTTGTTTCTGGATATTTTAACTTCAAACAAACAAATACAAAACCCCAAAAAAAGAAACAACCCACAAATAAGAACCATAATTGTGTTGCCAATTGAATTTGATCATTGTTTCTTAAAATGTAAGATATTTAGCTTTTTTCCACAAGTTTTCCCTGAATCCTCTTACACAAGCAGAACACAGTTACTGTTTCTGAGCTACAGAAATACCTTCTGCATTCAGTTGAGATTTTATTGATTACTAAATTAAGATGATCTCTGTTGTTATCTGACACAAGTGACTGACAGCTCTGCACCTTTATCAATAGATTGCCCAGGGAGGTGGTGCAGTCACCATCCCTGGAGGTGTTTCAGAGGTGTCTGATGTGGCACTGGAGGATCTGGGTTAGGGTTTAGTGGTTCCAGCAGTGACAGGTTAATGGTTGGACTTGCTGATCTTAGAGGTCTTCTCCAACCTTGATGATTCTATGATTCTGATTTTTCCTATCCTAAGCTAAATCAGCTTTTTGGGTTTATTTATTTTGTAAGGAGAATTTGGCATTGACCCTGTGAGATAGGTCTGAGTCATGGGGAATATGACTGGAGATACCTGACTGTATTCATGGAGCTATTTATAGCACTTCTGTGATTTCCACAAGCTACTGTAAGGTCTAAGTTCCATTTTGATGTCTGCTTTATATGTAAAGATATGCAAATGCAGTGTTTGCAAAGTCCACTAGGTTTCATCTGTTTCCATACCGAGACTGCTTCATTCAGGTAGATTAGTCTCTCTAAAATTGCAGTTACACCTGATGCATCAGTTTGCAGTTCTGTTTAGAACAGAATCCTGACTTAAAAGTGCAGAATAAACTACCCTGTTCTTACAAACCCTGGGCTAAGAAATATGAATGTGGAAATCTACACTTTTTTCTGGCAGAGAAACATGCATAGATCTCATCTGGAGAAGAGGAGATGATTTGTACACTAATGAAAACACTACTTGCTTTAAATGTCTGTGAAACAATGTGCAGCCAAGGACTGAGTTTCACCCACCCTGAGGATTCAAGTCAGAGTTTGTTATTTTTTGCACATCTATAAAGATAATTGCTAAATATTGCACTTGGGTTTGTGCTTGAGCATTCTTCTGTGACAGAAATCTGTATTTGGAAACACTAGTGTTATATGCCTAAATTATTCTTAGCATTATATACCTGAAGTTTCTGTGGGTTTCATTGCTATTGCCACGAGCTCTGCATGCAGATAAGGAGCAGTAAGCACCTCCTGAAATTGTGATATTGCCTCTTCTGGTAAAAAATGAAGGGCAATGCAGTTCAGATCAATGGAGCTGTGACCATTTACTCTTTAGAGAATTTATTTCTTAGCCTTCTCATATGAGATACAGCAAGAAAACATCTCAGGTTTTAAATATGCTATTTTCCTTATGCTCAGACTGTAAGAAAAATCAGCAACCATGTTGATATATTTTTGTTTCCCAATCTGCTCCTATGATCAATGCAGGGCTGAGAATTTTAGGTGACAGAAATTGTAAAATCAAACCCATTGATTTTTCAGGAGCAGGGTTAATTCACATGTCTTGGGTATTCCTGTCCCAAAACACGGGGACTGGAAAGATTTTTCCTACCCTTTGGCAATAGCTTTCTAACTGCATGTCTCACTGTTCTGCTGTCATTTAATTCCTAGTTGCCTAAAACATAGCATGATGCAAAACATTTATTTCTTATCCTCAAAAGGAATCAGCTCCTTTATGTCTAGCTCTGACTGCTCTTGAATGGGCTGCTCACCAGGTCTCCGTTTTTCAGAGCACTTAAGCACTTGCTTATTTTTACTGGAGTGTCATCGAGGATGTTTGCGTAATAGCCCTGAAGTGTTTGCAAGGATGGAACCAGAGACAAAGTGTAAAAGGTGGAAATTGGGCTGGGAGAACACAGGCAACTCAAACAGGCAGATATTCCATAATCATATTTTCCTAGGTTTGCTCCAAAAGCATGAAAATATAGAAAACACCTCACTTTAAATTCACATTCCTTCTGGAGTTCTTTGAAGTAATTATTGGATTTTGTTGGAATAGCAATGAAAGCCAAGTCACTCTGTTACACTGAGGCCTCAGAAAACCTACCTGTGTGTGTGACCTGTTCTAATATTCCACAAGGTTTAACTCCCCCCAGGACAGAGAGTGATCAGGGTTGAAACTCCACTGCTCTGGGGATATGCTTTGCACATTCATTAATAACTCCTCTGAAATGTGTTCCCTGATTCGTGTCAA
>NW_008676198.1:0-954 GCF_000695815.1 Acanthisitta chloris
TAGGAGGTTCTCCAGGTGATGGAGGAGGAGTTTAAGATGTTCTCCAGGTGATGGAGGAGGAGCTGGAGAGGTTCTCCAGGTGATGGAAAAGGTTCTCCTGGGGATGGAAAAGGTTCTCCAGATGATGGAGGAGGAGCTGGAGAGGTTCTCCAGGTGATGGAATAGTTTAGGAGGTTCTCCAGGTGATGGAGGAGAACCTGGAGAGGTTCTCCAGGGGATGGAAAAGGTTCTCCAGATGATGAAGGAGAACCTGGAGATGTTCTCCAGATGGGGAAGAGGTTCTCCAGATGATGGAGAAGGTTCTTCAGGTGATGGAAAAGGTTCTCCAGGGGCTGGAAAAGGTTCTCCAGGTGATGGAAAAGGTTCTCCAGGGGATGGAGGAGGAGCTGGAGAGGTTCTCCAGGTGATGGAGAAGGTTCTCCAGATGATGGAAAAGGTTCTCCAGGGGATGGAAAAGGTTCTCCAGATGATGGAGAAGATTCTCCAGGGGATGGAAAAGGTTCTCCTGGGGATGGAGGAAAACCTGGAGATGTTCTCCAGGTGCTGGAGGAGTTGCTGAGCAGGTGAGAACCTCCCAACCATCTCCAGCTGAGATTTTCAGCCTCTATGGGATCCCCAATCCAACTCTGAACCCTCCTGGAGAAACTCCTGGAGATCTTTTCCCAACATCTGGAGAACTTGGAGTTGCTCCTTTGGGTTGGGATGAAATTTTTGGAGTTCTACCTCAAAGGAAAGATTTTTATTTCTCTCTGTGTCCTTCATCATCTCCTGGTTTGGATTTTTCTCTTCCAACAGAGACCAATGGGACAGTCCAGGTCAATCTGAGGATCAATAATAGGGAATTCACCGACGACCTCCAGGACAAAACTTCTCCAGCCTACAAGGAATTCGAGGCTGACTTCACCAAACAGGTAAAGACAGACAACTCCAGATCCTCCAGGATGGATTTGGGGG
>NW_008676199.1:0-8423 GCF_000695815.1 Acanthisitta chloris
CCCGGGCGCTGCGGGTGCCGGCAGGCGGGCAGGGCGCGGGGGCACAGCCGGAGCTGTCTGTGTGCCTCGGTGTAGCCGCCGGGACCGATTTGCTCGGTGACCTTATCTCGTGCAGTGAATACAAACGTAATTTGGTGCCGCGCTGCACGGGCTGAGCAGCGCTCGGGAACGGGCTGCCACGGGCTGCTCCGTGCTGATGCTTAGACAAATCCCACATTTATTGTCGTTGCGGTTATGCAAGCAGCACAGTTACATAATCCGAATATAAAAATCCAGGGGAAAGCACTGTACGGGCGTTACTGCAACTTCACGTGCCCGAGGGAAATAGAAAGCTGTGTGGAAGGGTAAATCGCTAATGCGGGTGCAGGTAATGAGCTAGAGTAAGGGATTGCTCTCTGCTGCTTCAGCAGGTTTCCTTTTTGTCCGTTTTCAGATCATCTTAAAAATCTGGTAGCTCTCAGTTCCCAAAAGTATGTATTACATGGTGATATTCAGTGATACATGTATCATCATATGGTATAAACCGAGGTCCAGTGTCATCAGGGCATTCTGCCCAAAGACTTACATCTTACATTCAGCAGCGAATCACCACAATGTGAAAAATCTTCTGAAGGTGGCAGTCTTCAGGTTTTTTTAATTGGTGTAAAATAGGGGTTTTTAATTGGTGTAAAAAGTCATAAAAATGCGTTGCTGAAAGTGATTTTCAATGCATTTTTCACTGGAGTAAAAATACTGATTTTATGGAACTGTCAAAAGCAGGGCAGACTGGTGATGCTGCTTTATAAAAATTGCACAGGAGACCTGCCAGGAAAATAAACACAACAGCACAGTGCTGAAAAGCCAGTGTGAGGAGTACAATATTAAAGAAGAGATATTTTTCAGATACCAGGCCTAATGTGATCCATTGTCCATGTGTTTTAGAGAGGGTGCCTGGTGGCACTGCCAACCCGACACTCCTTGAGGAGCAACTGATGGGGCTCTACAGTGAGCCTTGGCTGCTGCAGGAGCAAGCAGGGCCTTACTCCCTGTGGGCTCTGCAGTGTCATTTAGGGAGAGGAAGGCTCTTGGGGACTAACAAAAACTGCTCAGCCTCTGGTAGAGGTCAGGCTTCTCATGGGGCTCCTCAGTAGGAGAGAGGCCAACTTGAAGGAGAGACAGACCAGATGCTGGACTGTTTGCTGCATCCCTGTAGATGCACCTGGGGGTGAGGGAGCTGTTAGCTTCTCTCGTGCCCTGCTCCCCCCACACTATGCATGCAGGTGCTCCCAGTAGAGCTCTGGTGATCCTTGTTCCCAGTCCCTAAGTGACACTTGTATTTATGGTGGTGAGTGCCATTGCTGGCCCTAGAAAGAAGGGCTGAAGTGACCATGATCTTCAGCCTCCCTCACCAAGGTTAGATAAGAAGAGGTGGTTTACTGAGTGCAATCTGGTTTTAGACCTGTGCTAAAGAGCCTGTTGGAAAGCCACCAGCAGCTGTTGCAACAGATGGTGTCTAAAGAACAACAGCATCCACTGCTGATTGGGAACTGCTGGCCTTGCAGTGGCAGCAGGGCTCGTTCAACACGTTCTGACTTTACTGCAACCTCCAGACTTTCAGGGATGTGGGAGGTGTTCAGCCCTCTTGCCTCAGGGAGTACTGGGGTATCACCTAGCTTCCAGGGGAGACGCCCACTGGGTTTGTGTTTATACTGGGGCAGCCCAGGCTGGGAGGAGCAGGTGGGGTTTGCTTGCAGTTCAAGACTGACAGTTCTGGTGGCCACTGGACTGTCTGGGTATGGGAGGAGATGTGCACTAATGCTGCAGAGAAGATCAATGGAAATTTCCCACCACTACTGATGTCTTCCTGTAATATTTTAAGATGTCTTAAAATATTTAGGGGAGTGGAGAATTTTTGCAGAGCTGAGAGTCACTTGAGAGACTTGTCCATACTGGCTCCTCTGGCAGAAGGACAGGCCCATGGTAGCTATCTAGTTTTCTTCGAATCATGAAATAGCCTAAGTTGGAAGGGAACCACAAGGATCATTGATTAAGTCAAGCTCCTGGACTTTGCTTTGTCCCTTGCAGGTTTACTTATTAACTGTCCTACAGATAAATACAAGTTGTGTACAATAAATACATATTTTTTTTCTTCTCTGTCTCCATGCAGGTGTCCAGCTTTGGCCTGCCCCAAGTGCTCTGCTGATGTCACACTTGCGTAACCTGGGTCCCCTTGTCTGGACAGAAAGTGCCAGGGAGATATCACAGTTCACGTCGTTGCCATGTGGCAGCAATGTAGCTTTAGCAGCCACATTTATGACACTCATTACTACTGATCTGGGTTTTTTTGCTTATTTCCAAGGCAGACTCCTCACAGGGAGAATGATCTCCGAGGATAGACTGGGCTTTTGTAAAAACAACTGCATACATCCTACATTGAGTTAAGTATTTTGTTCCCAAGCCAGCTGTGTAGTAGTGTACAGGGAACCTTACAATTTAAAGCACTTACAACCTCAAAATAGCCTCTTATTCATATGTAGTCCATCGAGGTTAGTATTACATGACTATTATGTGGTAAGCCAGGGAGAATCAGGACACTTGGAGGTCACAGCAAGGAGTCCACGTAATGTAGTACATGAAGAGGCCTCTGCATTTCTCTAACCAGAGTTTATATTTAGAAGGGCATGGTCAGCATACACCAGGGTTTCTCCTAGCATGTGTAGAATTTTCTGCAGGCTTTCTCTCCAAATAACCCTTGAGAAGACTCTTAAAACACTGACGAAGGCACTGCCTAATGAGGTAAGTAATGGAAGATAATGTTAGTCAGTGCTGGCTGAACTCTCGAAGTAAAAGATGTGCTAAAATGCCAAATATGAGTCTGTTTCTCTGCTATACTTTTGTTTTTTTCATTGTTGAAGTTCTTTCATGAGGTGTCATTTTGTCTGAAATATCAAAAGCCCTAAAAATATTCTAAATTACTTCAACTGCCTTTGGGTTAGGAAATAAATTTTTTAAAAAAAAGCTAAATTCATGTTTTGCACTGTAACATACTCAGCACACTAGGGAAGAGGTCATATTTAGCCCTCCTATTATCCATAGCTTTTCTAAGTAAAGAAGCTAACTTAAAAAACTGTAAAAAGAGAAAGTCCTAGTGTGAACAAACAATGGTGGTGTTTGAAAAATTTAAGATGCTTATAAAGATAAACCTTTAGCCTCACCCAGTTCAACCCACCCACACTGGCAAACATCAGTCTTAAGAGCTCTTCCTTGACATAATCTTCTACCATACAACTCTGTCTCTCTCATTTCTTTTTTTTTTTTCTATATTTTCACCTTCAGGACAGATTTTGATGATTTCTTTCTCAGTAAGAAGTTTCATATGAGTAAAACCATTTAACTTCTGTTTACTCTGGATTTTTATCCTTCTTCATGAAAATCTCTTTAGTAAATCCAATTCTGTGGTGAGATCTTCTGCAGAACCCCACTGACCAAGAGTGAGGGTAGCATTTGGCTCTGTTTAAAAGGAGTAGCTCTTAAAGAAAGAGAAGCTTCAGCTTTGTTTAATGCTTTAGCTTTGTTTAATGTACCTCATGGTTGCAGTTTCTCTGGGAGAACATCTGAAGAGATGCACAGACATACAAACATGGTCCTTTTGTTCTATGTGATTTTTTTTATTCCTTTCTCAAGTGTGTATCAACCTCTTGAAAACAGTGTCTTGATGGATAACTTTCTACTGCAGTGATTACAATCGTTTGTAATAATTGAGCAGGCAGAGTGCTTTGATCTAATACTGAAGAGATTAACTTGTCTTTAGAGATTCTACCCCACTATCTTTTTAAGACTAGATAAACAGGAATCCTTGCATCATTTTCTCCTTCTTGACTAACTAATTAGGGACAATTATACTTTATAAACCTAATTCCTCAATAGATAAAGAAAAGTGGAAGTGATACCTGTATTTTAAAGCCTCACCCGGAGGGGAGAAAAGCTAGATATGGTAAAAGGGAATAACAGTAATCAACATTATGATGTTTGCATAGCAATGTTCATTTTAACCTGTCTTTCACCAGAGAAAAATTTCACCCATTTTTCTGCCAATTTTAGCTTTGAGTATTTTGAGGTTTATACTCTTTACGATGTAAATAAATAAAACCCATCTGAAAAAAAACTTACTGAACACAGCAAACTGGCAAAAATTCATTGCATTTAAAGACAATTTCTCTGAAAATTTGATTGTCTTTTCAAAGTTCCTGTTTTTGAAAGATTAGGGGTAGAACTTGTGTTTTTCTGGACAGCAGCAAATCTGAATATAAGTATTGCAGTGAAATTAGTTTCACTGTGGTGAAGAATTGCATATTTCAGTTGCTTTCCGGGGTCAGAATCCACCACTGTTGCAGCTTCCATGGGCTCATGGTAAGAGCAAAGTACAAATTGTCCTTTGCAAGGGTTGCAGGACTGAACCCTCACTTACAAAGTGCATGGCTAAGAAATTGTTTTGTTTGTGTGTGCTGCGTGGGAGTGTTTTCCAGAGCACAAACTGTTACTCCCTGTTAATAACCTGAAAGGAGGGACTATCAGTATGGACAAAGGAATGACTGGCATTGCACTCATCTTGAATTTCCATGCTTTAAAACAGCTGATAAATGTGTACATCTGGATTCTAGCCACGTAGGCTAATTCTCTCTGACAAGAAGCTGCAGGAGAACTTTCGCAATTAAGCCTTCATTTGATACTTGCACTAATGCCTACAAAATACCCTACAAGTTACAGACCTTTCTCAGCCAGACACTGCAACTCAGCTATTGCCCCTGTGACTGGTTTGCATAATGGGCCTCACTGCGTGAGGAATCCCGGGGGGAGAAAAAAAAACATGTTCCCTGGTAAGGCACGTGTCCCAGGAGACAAGTGGGGGCCTGGAAGGGAAAGCAGATGCTGAATGGCAGGACTAGAGAAGGGCTTGCAACTGAGAGAAGGTAGAGCACCAGCACTGAGAGATGGAGTAACACTGAGAGGGCTTCAGCCAGGAGACAGCAGACAGAGCAGTGGCACCAAGCTGGGAACCTCAGAGCCAAATTGCCCTCTCCCAGACAGCCCCTGTGACTCGTTTTGGCTGTTCTGGAGGCCCCTGCTAACGCACCTCGATGCAGCCCAGACTGGCTGTGTTCCAGCTGCGCGTGCTGCCTGCTCTCCCCTCGCCTCTGCGCACCCGTGGCTTCCTAGCAACACAGCAGCACATGGGGGAGTGTGCAGCTACCTATTTTGAGAATCCTTGCCTACTGGTTTTCAGTCTCAGAGTGGGAGGAGATGGAATAAGGGAAAAGAAGCCGGAAGACTGCTGCCTAAGCAATGGGGAACACACACAGCCTGTGGCTTTAGCAATCCATGAGCCACTACTGAGAGCATGAAACACCACTGAGTTACCAACCCGTACATCCAACAGTTACACTTCTGTCCTACTGATCTGCCTGGCTCATGTCCTCAAACATGCTTCCTTTGCTGCAGGGTAGGGAACTTCCACAGCACTTTAAATCCTTGCTCTTCCCTTCCATCACACCTTTGGAAAAGGTGGTGTGCCCTGGGCTGGGATGAGAGTAATGGAGAGCACTCCAATGAAAGTGGGGAAAGGAGCTTACTTACCTAAAAGCGGAGAAAAAATGAGCCAGAACGACAAGGGCAATGCACCACAGCACGTGGTTTACTTAATGTAGCTTAGTGTTAATTATTGATGATAATTCATGACTTTCCCTAATATATTGCTTAATGATATCTGTCATTGTAACAACAGTTAATAATTCCCAGGTCTGCAGGCAACCAGACCTACTGCATAATGAAAAAATGTCTAATATTTACTTTTAAATATTATTATTGGCCTAGCCTTTCCAGCATTAATTCTCCATGGATTTCTGCATCTCGCTGCTTCCTTTCCTCTTTTCTTCCTCCACTTCCTCTCCCATTAAACACAAGACACTGATGTGTTCTCATTCACTATCTGTACATGAGTGCTACTGTACCATTGCCATGTGTTATAAATAGCACAGTCAGGGGTACAGTTCATTCTGAAAAATTATCTTCAGAGATGACCTTTGAAGCTCTTAGCTTTATCTTCCCTGTTTTTCACAACATGCTCTGGATCATGATGCTCTTAATTTGGTGCAGTTTATTAATTACAAAGGAATGTAGAGGCTGAGCAGTAAGCAGAGGATTTAAACAATGAGGTGGATAATTTAAAGGATTAATGAGGTGGATTAAACAAAGGGATTGAGGCCAAACAGCACACATTTTCTAAATATTAGTGGCCCCAAAACTCTAGCATCCCACTTTCCTCTTTCCAGCTGTTTGGTTTTTGTCTAGAAGTGTCAGTCTTTCTTTCATGCCAGGTTTGTTAATGCAGTCCCAGGAGAGCATCTAGTGTCTTTTCCTGTGGCCCCAAATGCCCTTTCTATCCAGTACAAGTTCCCCAGCTGGTTTGCTTCCAATTCATTGCTGCACCTGTTTCCACTACTATGTGAAAAAAAAAAAGGGCCAAAGCAGGTCACAGATGACACTAATCCTGTGTCTGCAAACTAGTGAAATGGTTCTTAACAGTGAGAAGGATAGGGGAAGAGAAGGACTTGACTTGGATTCTGAAGCAGTAAGGTCCTGCCTAATCCATCTCTGAAGCTCCTTGAGCAACGCCATCCCTTCATGTGGAAGGGCTCCTCTATGGGCAAGTTTGGGGTTCAAAAGAACCTAAAAAACCTGGTGGAATCGTGCCCCAATCCTGCTGTCAAGGCGTGGGCTTTATTTCTCCCTCCTTCCTTCCAAGCCTTAGTGATTCCACCTCAGACGCGTCCCGAGCCTTGACTTGGTGGGCTGCACCTAAGGAATGATGGGGATCGTTATTACTTGTTTTGCTATTTCTTGTATAACTTAGGGTACGGACACATAACGTGGCACCTCTGGCCCCTCGGGCTGGGGCACCGCACGGGACGGCCCTGCCACCTGCCGGTGCCTCCATCCCTCTCCCGCTTCCCTCCATCCCTCTCCCGCTTCCCTCCATCCCTCTCCGCTTCCCTCCGTGCCTCTCCCGCTTCCCTCCGTGCCTCTCTCCGCTTCCCTCCATCCCTCTCCCGCTTCCCTCCATCCCTCTCCCGCTTCCCTCCATCCCTCTCCCGCTTCCCTCCATCCCTCTCCCGCTTCCCTCCATCCCTCTCCCGCTTCCCTCCATCCCTCTCCCGCTTCCCTCCATCCCTCTCCCGCTTCCCTCCATCCCTCTCCCGCTTCCCTCCATCCCTCTCCCGCTTCCCTCCATCCCTCTCCCGCTTCCCTCCATCCCTCTCCCGCTTCCCTCCATCCCTCTCCCGCTTCCCTCCATCCCTCTCCCGCTTCCCTCCATCCCTCTCCCGCTTCCCTCCATCCCTCTCCCGCCCGTGCCTCTCCCGCTTCCCGTGCCGTGCCCGCGGACTGCCGTGCTGGACGCTGCTCTGCACAGCTGGAGGGATAGGAAATCCCGGTAGTTTTTCTTTTTGTCTGCCCCGCTGCTCTTGTGTGTTGAGTATTTCCAGCCGCTGCAGGAGTGTTCTTTCCCACGGCGCTGTCGTGTTATCGCCCTGACTAGCCTGCTCAGACGTGGGTCCATCTATGTCACAGCTGCCATGGAACCACCAGAACTGAACTCTCACCCAAGACAGCTGCTGGCAGAGCACGCAGGCTCTCATCGGACCATGCCCCTGCTCAGCTGGACACACACCTGCAGCCCTTGATGGTTCCCCAAGAGTTTTGCTTTCCTCTCTAAACTTCCAGTCCTCTGCACTTGCCCCTGCCCTCTTCACCCTCTCCTTTTGCCTTTTTTTCCTCCCCTGCCTCTTCTGGAAGCTCCTGCTTCATTCTCCGTTGACCCCAGTGGCTGTTAGCACAGGCTGTGCGCCCTCCTGCCGCTCCTGGGGCAGTGGGCATCACCAGTTGGTGGAGTAAAGCTTTCATCAGTTTCTCTTTTTCTGAAGCATCATCTCAACCCCAGCATCTTCCACATTATGCTGAAAATCCATAAAGGCATGGGAATGCAAGACTTGTGATAAATGTAACGTGACCTCTGGTTAAAATCTCCACTTAAGCAGCACTCAGTAAAGAAAGTTGCTGCTGTGGTGTGGTATCAAACCCAGAACCAGAGGATTTGCTGTGCCAACCTTTTCACTGGTTATTCAAGGGGTTTTCTCTATTTGATGTTGTTCCAAACAGTATTCTATTTCACTGTATTAGGTGTCTGGGGCAAGCCATGCCTGTGTGATCATGAGACACTCCGTGCCACGGATGGTGGATGAGAACCGTGCACCGTGGTGGGCGCGCAGGACTCTGCAGCTTCACCGCGCACTTTCCGCCCTGCCCAGCCCGACCCTGGGCGAAGCCTTCCCGTCTAGAACACATTTCGGGCCCTTGGCGCCCGCCGGGAGCCTCCCGGGTGCTTCCAG
>NW_008676200.1:0-16888 GCF_000695815.1 Acanthisitta chloris
GTTGGCGGAGCAGAGACTCCCCGGCCGGCCAGCGCTGTTTTGCTTGCTGAAGCCTTGCTCAATCAATAAATTTCCTAATTGAACTGGCTCCTGCCAATTTATTGGGCCACAATTTATAACAATGGGAGTTAGTAAAAGTTCCTTGTATTTTATTTCTGCACTTAGAATTGCAGATTGGCTTTCTTGACAAGTTCAATTAATATTTGCTTTTCTCCTAGTAGGAAATCCTTAAATTTGCTGCTGACTATGTTTGCATTGTGACGTTGCACCTTATCACACTGAGGGCTCCTGTGAAGTGTGTGTGGGTTTTGGTAGTGATGGTGTTTGAATATTCACACACCCATCACGTGCACAGCTCTGTGTTCCATCTGACCTGTAATTCTTGCACTGAGCAAGTTAATTGTATTGGAGATGCTTCACTATTTAGGGTGAGGTACATCTAGCTCTTAAAGCCTTGGTTGAGTTTCTCTTCTGATCTTTGCACAACTTTCTTAGTCACCACTGTGGTGTTGTGGGAAATGAGAATGAAATGGTAGTTTCATATTACAGCAACTTGTGTCTTCATATATGATGTGTGTAAATATGAAAATGTATACTATCAATAGTCACAATTTATATATTGAACTTTGTTTCATTGCAAAGACCATAAACTTTTCTCGTGGCATATGTGAAGCCCAGATATTTGTTTAGAGATCTGCAGCAAAATGGTGTGTAAACTTTGCATAAGGCCAAGTCTTTATTCATTGATGTTCAATTCTGTTATGACTCATCACCAGAAAAGCAAATTACCCAGTGATGCATCAGCTGTACTTGGGTGTGTACAGAAGCACTGACATTTAGAAAAAAAAAAAAATCAGTGAGATTCTAAAGAGGTCTAAGTTGCGTATTGGAGTCAGCTCAATGTGAATTTTCAGCTTTCTACTTTTTAGTTTTTGTAGCAAGGACAAATTGTCTTTCACCTCTAAACATGGTTCTGGTTCTGTCATGTGTTCTCCGAGGAGCAACAGACCTGTTTGTGGTATGGCGTTTCCTATCTGGACCTTCTGTGTTTCTTTTATTTCAAACCCAATACTTTAAATTAGCCTTGGAGATCTGTTGTGGACTATTTACTGATGGTCTGGTAATTGAAAATCAGACTGTAGGGTGCTGGCATACTTAGCAATTGTTGTCAGAACGCATCACCTGTGTCTGGTCTGCACTGCTCTAGGATTTCATGTGTAGTCTGTCCTGGAAGGTTCTTGTTCCTCTCCTTTTGAATGGAGAGAACTTGAGGGGATAAAAATGGATAAAGGATTAAAAAGCAGTCCTTAGGGTACTATGCTTGAGTGAATTGGAGAGATAGCATTGTTCTAAAGTAGGCAAAAGCCTTTGGAATGGAATAAAGAGAAGTAAAGAAGTTGACTTAATAATAGAGATTTTCATGGATAAAACTGTTTTTAAGCTTAGTATTGCTGGCAACATAGTTACCCTATAGGCTCTTGTATTTTCTGCTTGTGATGGGTTAATATAAAACATTTAGCATCACAGTGAAATGCTTAGGCACCAAAATTGGTTTCAGCCTGCTTGAACAAGGAATAGCTTGGCTTGACTGAGCCTCATTAATGGTGAAGGGATCTGGTTTCCTTGGCAGGATAGGGGCAAAAGTTCAATAGAGATGCAGAGTTTTCACTTAGAGTTTCTTTATCTGGGCTTATGCCTCTCCCATGGTGTTTGGATACAAAGTCACATCAGCCTCTGTGCCTTAGGGAAACATCTGCAATGGGTCTGTCAGTTATACTTTCCTGTGCAAGTCCTGAACTCCTTCCCTCCATCACCCCTGGTGTGGTGTTGGCTGGGCTGGAACTGCAGTATTGGAGATAGTCTTTGTGTGCCATGGTAATGGGCAGGTGGCTTAAGAGAGAAACCTACATAAGGATGGAGAGAAGATGCTGTGTGAGCACAGACAGCAGGGAGTCCAAAGGGAGAACAAGGAGGATGCTTGTGGATATCCCAAGGAAAGGAGAACTTCAGGTCACTGCTTGTGTCTCATTA
Organism: Acanthisitta chloris; assembly: GCF_000695815.1. NCBI lineage: Eukaryota > Metazoa > Chordata > Aves > Passeriformes > Acanthisittidae > Acanthisitta > Acanthisitta chloris. The sequence continues at coordinate 2,032 of NW_008676200.1, forward strand.
ACTGTGGGAAAACCTATCTGTGAGAGACCGAAGTATAAGAAACCAGGCTTTGAATTTATTGTACTGTCATCTTTCAAAGAATATTTCCTTTAGTTTTTAGAACTGAAAAAGAGACCTGGTATCACACAACTTCATACAGTTCGGAAGGTACCCTAGGCATTTGGTAGTTCATTGTTTGTTTTAAAAACCATCAGTATCATCTGCTTCATATTTCCACCCTGATGTCTTCAAATTCTATTTGACCTTATGTTTCATTTTTCCCTTCCTGTTTTAGGCCAGTCTAGATCACATTTTTTCTGAATCAAATCTTTCAAGTACAATTAGAAAGAGTCTGCTATAAAACAGAGTTCTGAAAAGTTGAAGGGGGGAAATATCCTGTATTTCTTTGTCAAATATAGGCCTATTGATATAGGCATAGAGATAGTCTGGTCTCACACCTTTTAGCAGAAGCTAGTCTTTTGGGAGTAAAAGTAATATCTCTGCATCAAATTCATGAAGAGAATTTAATATCTAGTATTTTGTTCGAGGCTTGCCTTGACACATGTGATAATAAACAAAGTCAACTCCTTTGTGCTATGTTGGTTCTTGAAAGAGACTGGGAAAAGAAGAGCTATCTTCTTCATGTCCTCTTCAACTTCTGGGAGGTCTCTGTTCCTCCTCTCTCTCCCTTTCTGTACTAGGGAGGGGTAGGAATTTTATAACTGAGGGATGAGAATGTGAATACCTTGTTTTTATTTATGTCCTCCATACTATCACTTAGAAGAGATGAAGGTAGTAGGGATGTAGGAATATCAGATGTGCCAGTTTAATTCAACTGCTCCTTGCCTTGGCTGCTTGTAGTTTCCTGAAAATGACCAATCTCTGGTTTATGTGCCTTTTCAAATGTGTCTAGTATGGTCCACCTGTAAAGTGACTGCAAAAACCCACCAATTTATGCTCTTTCTGTTAGCAGACTGACCCCTTTATCTTGTGTTTTGAACTAAACAGATGTTAGTATTATGAAACTGGTACTTAAACAGGACTATAGGATTCTTATATTTGGATATTTTTGCTTTAGTGTATATATCTGAAGTGTTAGAAATGATGTCTTGAGTTCAAGTTGGCTTGTCTATTCGGAGTTAAACACTTGGTGCTTGAAGCAAATTGCATCTTGGAGATCAAAATGAGATTACTGAAGAATTTGTCTCTTCTTGTGTAACACCAAATCTGGACATATACTTAATGATGTGCATGATATAATGATAAAAATATATAATGATATAAAATATATAATGATTTGCATTTGTTGTCCTGTATCTTGTAAGTACTTGTAAGTCAGTTTGCTTAATATGTGCAAGAGCTACCTGTTAAGAATTATCCTTTACTCCTCCCAGTCTTCCTTCCAAAGGCCTGGTGTTAGCATTGCTTGCTGCCAGACTTCTGCTTAGGCCAAGTATCCATTAAAACCCAACAACTCCTCCCTCCCACTAATGCCCAGTAAGTTCACTGGTGAATCCAAATCTATAGTCATTAGCTCTGATTTTTCTAAGCACAGTGAGCAGACTACTAATATCTTTTATTTCTTGCCAGCTACCTCCTCTTTGGATAGGTTTGTTACGGTATGGAAGATGAAGACACAATGCAGGGCTTACAGATTTGTAGGCCATGTGGGAGCAGTGACCAGTGTACAGTTCTCACCAGATGGGCAGTTACTTGCTTCAGCTTCTCAGGATCGTACTGTCAGGCTATGGGTTCCTTGCATGTGAGTATAACTGGGCAATGCTGGATATGTGTTTCATTAATGTGAATATTGGAGTCTTTACTTAGTAGTATTTCTTTGGCTTAAAGATTATACTTTAATAAGAATTGCTTGGCTGCACTTCATTTTGGGGAGACAAGTGATGAAGGAAACAAAAAAGTACATTTTTTGGAAAAAAAGATTTTTAATTGACTTGCCTTATGAGAATGTTCTTAAGTAGTAGTGATTATGAGCCATTCAGAATGATCTTATGAAGATTGGTGTTACTATAACTTTTAAGCATTTTGCAGAGTACTGTATTAAAAAAATAAATTCTCTTTCAAATACTAATGCTAATGATGCTAAAGGCTAATGCTGCTAGTTAATTGCACTGTTTTCTGAAATTGGTCATATTAAATGCAATTTAAAGACTGTTATACTAATAATATTCAACTAAGTAAAAAACCCAATGGTGACACTAAGATTTAGCTTCTCTCTGCTGCTTTTTCATTTGGGTAAGATTCTAAATATGTTGACATTGAGTTTTATGGGGTTTGAAACTCTTTAATGTAATTGTGATTTATGACTTGGTTTTCGGTGTTTGTTTTTTTTTTTCACATCCCCCCTTTTTAGTAATGGAGAGTCATCAGTACTGAAAGGTCATACAGCATCTGTTCGTAGTGTGAGCTTCTCACATGATGGCTACTGTCTAGTTTCAGCATCCAATGATAAATCAATAAAAATATGGAGTATTCGCAATCAGCGCCTTTTATTTTCCCTGATCCAACACACTCATTGGGTTTGCTGTGCCAAGTAAGTGTTGTTTTTATTCTCCTGCTAAAGTAGATCTCCTAACAAAGGGGTTTTATGCCCCGGGGTAGAACTAAGAGAAGAAAAACCTCTGAATGACAAATGATGATCTATCACCAATAATTAAATTTTAATATATCAAATCCTATGCGCACAAGCTTTGTATAGCTGAAGACTGTAAGCTTGCTCTGTGTTCATATGTGTATATATTAAATCTGTTGCTGGGTGTTCCTTCTTTTACTTTAAAGGGCAAATAGGGTCTTCTGGTTTTATTTACAGTCAGTATTATGTCTTTCCCCAGCTTTGTCTGGTTTTGTGCTGTATTAACTTATTTCACAGCATTCACTTGTTTCTAGATTTATTATGCATTGTAGGGGTTTTCTCAACTATTCTTGGAACAGTAGTGGAATAAAAATGGGCATGAGTCAAAATGAGATGAGTTTATGTAATTGGAAAAGGTAAAAGAAAGGGCCTTTGGACTGCAAGTTAGGATTCACACTCTATTTAAAGACAGGGCAGCTCTTCAAAGACACGAAAGGATTGTTCTTTGCTGATTTTTTTATTTCCCCTTTCTTCCACATTAGTGGAAAATCTGCAGCTGAGAGAGGCCTGATTTAAACCTCTAGAGAAAGAAATCTAACACTGGTGAAGTGCAGAGCCCTACAAAGTTTCAAAGTGTCTGATTGTTGAAAAGGAAAAGAAAAGCTCTTGGAAATCACATGTGAAAGTTCTTGATCAGTTTTCTAATGTCCTTATGCAGTTGCTCCATATGTGAAATAATAATGCTTGGAGAAATTATAGACTAATCTATTTTCCTGTTTAAAAACCTAGTCTGCTAGTCTTGGAATAATTGTGAATGCTTTGCTGACAATTTATAAGTCTAGAGAGAACTCACAGGAGAATATATATGTAGGTTAAAATTGAACATAAGGTTCACTGTGTCCACTTGGACTTTTTGCCTATAGTTTTCTGTAATAATCTCTTTGGCACTGGAAGTGACATCCTTAGGCTACTTATAACTTGCCATTCTACTCCCTCTCTTTCTCTTGCGTACGGGGAGAAGTTTTTCTTTACAGTTTTATTAATCCATGAGAAATATGAGAAATTCAAGTGTCTTTTAAAATATTGTACATCTTGATTTCAAACAGGCTTTCTTGTTCTGGTGTTTTCCTGCTTGTGTCTCTGATGTTAATCTAGGTAGCATCAGTCGTTTAGTAATATCTACACTTTCATGTTCCAGATTTTCACCTGATGGAAGAATAATAGCATCTTGCAGTGAGGATAAATCTATTAAGCTCTGGGATACAAGAAATAAAACTTGTATCAATAGCTTCTTAGATGACGAAGGGTAAGTGTTTCTAGGAAAAAAAAGGAGAAATGTGTGTAATTTTAATGAAATGGAATTCATGTTCTGTGGTATTAACATCTATATATGTTAAATCTGAAAATAGATCAAACTTTGCCATCCATGTGAAGTAAAATAAATCATGTGATGTTTTTCTAAAGAGGTTAGCTGACTGCATCTATCCAGCTGTTTTCCAGGAATCAAGAAATATTCCAGACAGAAGTGAGATTATTCTTGGATTTTTAATGTTTTCAAATGCTATTTGATATTGGATGCTTCAACTAGAAGAGTATTTCCATTTATTGATTAAAAACTATATTCTGTTAGCTTTAGTGATCTTTCTTATTTAAGTTTAAAAAATACTTGCTTTTACTTACATACAGTTTTCTTAAACATCTTGGAATCAGAGTTTTAATTAACAAGTCTGTGGAATATTTATCTTATATATGTGCTTTGCTAATTTCTTGTCTGCCTTCTTTACCTGTCTTCCAATCTAAAATGTTGTTACAGCTAGACACTTAGGCAAATTTTTTTCACTTGTTGCTTACAAACTCTTAGTAGCACTTTCTTCTAGGAACTTTGTACTCCAGCACAAACTCTGAAGGTTTGAGTTAGGTCAATTATACTATATTTTCAACAGAAGCCAGATATATACAGTCTGACTTATCATGCACATCTGGTTTTCTTATGCTTATTTCAGTTACTTGTAATGCCTTGAGTTTCCATACATGTGGATTCCACACAAGTTTGACAGCTCACTATTAATTTTGTGGGGTTTTATGTATACATGTGTGTGTGTGTATCTATCTATCTATCTATCTATCTATCTATCTATCTATCTATCTATCTATCTATGCATAATTATTTCTATGGAAATATAATCAATGTTTTCATTAATTATATTTAGATTTGCAAATTTTGTGGATTTTGACCCAAGTGGTACATGTATAGCCTCTGCAGGTTCCAATCATACAGTGAAACTGTGGGATATTCGAACAAACAAGCTACTGCAGAATTACAAAGGTAAAAGCAATGTAGTTTGTTTATTTTCTTTACAATGAAGCACTTTGCAATGAAATGTGATTCCTTAAGATTATATTATTTCATTCCATACTGGGGAAAGTGGACAAACAAGTCATATTAGAATTTTTCAAGTGTCTTTTCGTAGTCTATCAACCCTAAAACTCCAATCTGAATCCTTTTATTCTTTGTTTCTCTTAATTTTTAGAACAGAACTAAGCAAATACTTTGGAGTGTCTGCTATGCCCCAGCACTTTGGTTGTAATTCACTTAAATAAAGTAGGTTGTTCTTTGGGAAGTAGAAAAGAGTAAAGAAATCAAGTGTACATTTCCTCTTAGTAGATATCTACAGCCTTTGAATATTGTCTTCTGTAAATTAGTTCACAGAGCTGGGGTTAATTGTATATCATTCCATCCTTCTGGTAACTACCTCATCACTGCTTCTACTGATGGTACCCTTAAGATTCTGGACCTCTTAGAAGGAAGACTTCTTTACACTCTTCACGGACACAAGGTATACACAGTAATCCTCTTTAAAGGCAGATCTTAATAGATTGTTCAATACTTTTTCAAAAGGGAAGTAATGTTTATGCCAATGTGTGTTGCATCTTGCAAGTTGCAGATAATATAGTAGATAATGGCATCGGTGTTTTTTGCTTTGCATTAAAATACCATGAGTACAGTAATAGCATAATTTTCCTGTATGCTTTTTTTTCCCTTCCAGGGGTCTGTACTTTCTGTGGCTTTTTCAAAAGGTGGTGAAAAATTTGCCTCAGGTGGAGCAGATGCTCAGGTTTGTGGTATTGTCTCTTTAAATTAAATTTCTTAGTGTCTATTACAGTGGATGGGAGTGGTACCATGCTAATTACGGTGTGCTCAAGTGTATTCTGTCTACTAGTGTTTATGTATACTTTACATTGGATGTTGTGATGAGGATAAGGCCACAATACTAGCCACTTCTGTTTCACATATTAAAATAAAGGAATGACTTTAAAATAAAAATATTTTAAGTGTTGCAATTCAGTGCCAATAAAGTAGTTGTGTTGCAATTAGTATTAAAGCCTAGCTGCTCTATTAGGTTTTCAATTCTTTTAGTCACTACTTGGTAAGAATTAGGTTGTGTAACTGGGAAACTTGGCTAGAGTTGGGGAAAAAAAATCTTGTGTTAGCTTTGAAACAGTAAAGTGCTGGATTTTATACAGGGAAGAGTTGTTTGAGCATTTAAAACAAAACAGTTAAATTAAACAGCAAGTTGTGTAATTAATCTTCATCTGCTGTGATAAACCTCATAATTAAAAAAATACTAACAAGCTTGGAATTATCTCTATCTCTATTTTCCAAAAAGAAAGAACTTTTGTAGCACAAGGCTTAAATTTTCAGTCTGAAATGTCCCTTAATATTATATATTGTCTTTATCATTGTTTTCTGTTACATAAAGCTAAAAGCTCAATGTCGCTACAGAAAGCCTTGCTGTAGAAATTAAGACCTTTTGAATTTGCCATAATTAATGTTTATATTCTGTTTTGTGGAGTTTGAAATAAGTTCCAGCTGTTAACAGAGGCAGTCTTGGAAAATAATAAATATTTTCAATTAAAGACTTTGGTATCATTAGAAAGAATGCAGTCTGCTTCTGGTTTTTACCTGATGCTTCAGGTAAGACATTTTCCAGAATTACTTGAAAGCAGTGAAAGAAAAAAAATTAATTAAAATTTGTTTCTACCACAAGGTGTTAGTAAGAAGCACTGCCAAGACTTGCAGTTATTGGAAAAGTGAAAATGTTATCGAACTTCCAGTATAAATTTTACAAGCAGGGGAAAGAAAAACAAGAATGGGAGAAAGCTATTTATTCCTTGACCTGCTAGTACAATCTTTTCTTTTCCATACTGAAGTTTTTAATAAGATTTTTAAGTGTCAAAATGCAACGTTAAGTAATTCTAAATTGTTGACCTTACCTTTCATGAGTACTTTATTTTGAGTTTTATGATGATTAGTATATTATACTTAACTAGAGAGGAAGTGAAGGGCATGTATTAAACTATGTCACATGACAGAAGGTTTATCTGAAAAGCTCTGATGATGGAAAGGACCTACTGTATTAAGCCTAGCACAGCGTCCGAATTGAATGCCAACACACCCTGGGAATGCCTGTCTTACTGCGAAGTTCCTTTGAATTTGGGCCCCTGTGAATGTTCAGTGCAGTCATGCCATTGCCTTTCTCCATGCTATAGAGCTGGTGGCACATGGGATTATGGAGTGAGTAAGTATTATAGAGCAAAATCTAAAAGATGTCTCATGTTTTTCAGCAGTTTGATATAGTGGTTTCATGCTGAACACATGACAGGGAAGATTCAGTTTCATCAGGAAGTGCTTTCTTAGTTAATGTTGAATTTAAAAGGTAGTCATAGTAGATCTAATAATGAATCCTGGGTTTAGTTACCTTAAGAATAGGCCTTCCTGTATCTGTTGAAGTTTTTCCCCTTTGTTTTGTGTGCTGGTTTGGGCTGAAGTGGAGTTACCTTTCCTCACCGCGGCTAGTGTGGGGCTATATTTAGGATTTGTGCAGGGCACAGGGTTGATAGTTCAGAGATGTTTTTGTTATTGCTGAGAAGTGCTTACACAGAGCCAAGGCCTTTTCTGCTTCCCATGCTGCCACGCTGGCAAGGAAGTTCGGGGTGCATGGGAACATGAAAGCTCTGGTGGGGAAGGGCTACTTATTTTGCTATAACTGTCATTGTTCTTAGTTTTAAAATGTGCAGTGCTAGCCACTGTTAGGTAACTACTTGTGCATATATCTTTCTCTATATTAACCATAAGAAATTTATTTCTCACTGTCCATTTTCTGTTGGTGTATGGTATACACACGTACTCCACAAATATCCTATTTTGCTGACCTGCCCACAGCTCTCTTCCAGATCTGCCAGGAGAATAGTTGTGGGACTTCTCAGCTCACTGTGATAGACTTAAGTTGGTTCACTGTAAATGCAGGTCATATTTGTTTGAAAGGTTTGCAGGCAGATCAGCAATGTCAAGATTAGGAGCAGAGGCTGGGCCATAACAGTATCACCTGTATCCAAAATATATTGTCTGTTCACAGCACGAGTTGGAGGCAGCTGATTCGTTGTAAGTTTACTGCAGATTACTTGCTTCATACACGTATTATTTTGAGACTATTACATTTTCAAACAACAGATACAGTCTGCTTTTCCCTGTATCGAAGAAGGAAAACGAGTCTCTCTGCTTCTAGTTTCAAGTTTCTTTCTGATTGGTGTAGAGCCAGCTGAAAGCTTTATTCAGAAGCACATTAAATATTTGAAACAAACACTGGATACTTATTTTGTTTCTGTTTGTTCTTTTCTCAAACAAAAACACTGAATACTAGCATTCTGAAGTTCGTGTTCTTCACACTTCTTGGCTCCATGTGCACATGACAAATTGTTTCATTTACCTGCTGTCATGGGAGAAATAAGGCCTTTTGCTCTTTAATGAAAGAGCTAAGTTATACTTATTCCTTTGAAGGTAGTAGCCTGTGCTGTTAATTCAGTTACTATACAGAAGAGACAACTCATAGTGTCTGCTGACTGCCCTGACACAAAAGAAAATACTTCCTTATGGATTATCTCTTTTTCTAGGGTGGAGCATAGTTGCTTTTACACTGTTTGCATTGCAGTTGAGATACTCAAGGCATATGCGGATGTTTCTATGCTGGTTAAACTTTTTTTTTTAAATCTGTAATGCTGAAGTTTCAGGGGCATGGCCTTGCACTTTGGAACAAAATTAAGTATATTTAGAGCTCAAACAGCTCAAAAGCTCACCATTGGTGAAAGGTGAGTTGCCTCCTGCCTATACCCTTGTTTGCGCTCAGTGCTGAGACACTGTGAATTGCTAAACCTTCAGAAAAGTAATCTGAAAAAAAATGGGGAAAAGCTGCACTAAAAAATATCAATAATTTTATTCTGGATTGGGTGATGGAACCTACATAGCCAGGGAGTGAGAGAAAGCAGGACCTCTTGTATCACAGTGAGCTGCTGTGAATCAGCAGCTAACACCTAACAGTTCTGCAAGTGCCAGGTTCTGAGGAAGGTTGATATACTTTGTACCGAGATCCGTGCATCCCACTTTCACTGTTACTGATGTCTGAGTTAGTTTGGGTCCAGCTTTATTGGTGCACTGCATCTCCCAGTGCATATTTAGGTTCTTTCACTCAAGAGAGTCATGAAAGCTATTGAACCTGACATGAATTTGTAGCAATGCAACTGCTCAGGAATATATTAAAAAATACAGTCTGCTTGGAGTTTCTGTAGACAAATCTATGATTTGTGCTGCTTAGGTAGAGTTTATTAATTTCTGAAAAATACTTTTAATGTCTGTCAAAAATATTATTGTCTGTCCAGGCAAGTAATTTCAAGTCAGATCACAATCCCTTCTTTGTTTCCCCTGATACAGGTAGCAGCTATAGATATCAACATTGGAGTTCAGGAAACTGACATCTTCTAAGTGTGTTGAACTTTCTTCTTTATTTTCTCTTCTCCCTTAGTACTTATAGTAAGAAAGATGACACAAATCACGTAAACTTAATTAAATTACTTAGATTGTTTTGTGACACAAGAGATTACCACTGTGGTCTATCCATAAGACTGGATAGACTACCTTCAGTTGTCTTATCTCTGCATTCTACTACTTTACTTCTGCATTTGGCCACTGTGTGACTCTTCTGCATTGTTTCCGCCTTGAATGTAATTGGACAAAGTTTAGAAAACAAATTCCTGTTGCTGAAACACTGGAACCAGGTGCTTTAGTTCTGTGGAACTCTGTCATTTCTCTTAACCCCTCACACTCTCTTGTTTGACCTGGAAGCCTTTATAGGGATCAGAAACTTAATAGTATATGACCCCTTGATTTGGCAGGAAAATAGCTTAGTACAGTCCAGTTTTATGATTGTAGACATGTTTTAGAGGTTTGCTTTTTTTTCTTGATAGATTGGACCGCATCTATTAGACTTGAAGTACAAGATACTCTGGGGAAGTGCCTGTGCTGTAGTGGAGATGAGTGATCACAGCAGATTCACTATGATGTAGTGATCTATTAGTAGTAACAGATTTCATTGAATAGTTGTGTTTTAGGCACTGAATAGGCTTCATGTAATTACTGATACGATGGCTTCTTACAGGTGTTACTGTGGAAAACCAACTTTGATTCTTTTGATTATAAAGAAGTTCTTAAACACCATTTTAGAAGAATACATATTGATGATCCTCCTCATCTTCTTGATATTTACCCAAGGTCACCTCATCTCCATGATGAAAAGCTAGAGTCAGTTGAGGTGAGTAAATATGTTGTCTAATATAGAAAACCAGAAGCTTTGAGAAACACTGTCTGGCATTTATAATTAAGTGTGTTCTATGTATACCAGAAAGCTTATTATTGTTATGTATAATACTGCAACCATTACTTATGAATCCACATTAAGGTTACTAGCCTAGCTGATGCTGCCAGATTTATCTTGGTGAATTCCTTTCACACTTCTTGTATAAGTCTGTACTCTACATTTGATTTAAACAGAACATAGGTGATGAGCTGATTTCTGTAATAAGTGTTGCAGAAGGTATCTGCGTCTTCAATGAGCTTTAAGATACTAATCAAAATATATCATTATAAGCATTATTACTGGAAGTCAAATACTTTATTGTCACAAATTGTCTCTCTTTCCAAGACCTTTAGATATCACGAGAAAATCTTGATACCTATCTAAAAGTTTAGAAGGACTTTCTAGGCTAGTAGTGTCACTATGAAATCTGATTTCCTGATAATTTCATTCTTGGAGTGCTTTACTGTAAAACTATCTACCAGCGTACCTTGAAAGTATTGGGAATTAGGGAACCAAAGTGAAATGTCAAACAATCTGTATCAGCATTTGGAAAAATCCTGTGTTTGTCAGGTTGTCTGAAAGCTATGCGAAATGAGTAAACAGTACTATGCCATCAACAAGGCCATTGTTTATGCTATATTTATGACTCCTTGATAGATCTGGCTAGATTCTGCATGGTGATTACCTATACTTTTATATCTTCTTTGATATTCTCCAGGTGCCTCCAGTGTTCAAGGGCTGTATCTGATATAAATCTAGGAACATTTTGGTTGCTGTCATATACTATCAGAGTACAACAGAAATTCACCATTGCCCCCCCCTCCCCCCATATAAACTGTAGGTACTGCTGCCATGGCATTTGTTTCCTGATCAGACTTTTAAAACATTGAGATCTGAGGATATTGAGCTTTTTTTTTTTTCTTTGGTGGGGCTGTGTGTATGCAATATGAATATTTGCAATATGAGTTGTATAAAGTTTGAAAATACTTAGCTGGAGGAGGGGAATTGTGATAGAATCTTCACTAAGATTTCTCATGTGCCTGGTTCTAATGTCAAGTTGGATGTGAAGCTTTCTGATGCTTTGCATTTTGGTCAGAACAGGAAAAGGACAACTGCATCTATGTCAAACATTATAAACAAACATCTCTGTTGACTTTCATATTTGTTGTAAGGTCAATGAATGAAGTTAAGTTTACTGGCATCAGCCTTCAGTATAGGTGATCAGTGCTGGAACAAACTTAATCACAGTATTTGCCAGCAGATTTAAGCCAGTCTTGCTGCATCAACAGTTTGATCAAGATCCATTCAAATTGCACCCAGTTATAACATGTGCCAAACAAGCACAGTAGCTTATAGCTGCAGGGTTCAGTTGCTTTCTTTTCGGGTCAGTGTTTCCAGACCTGCTGCTCAGGCAACTGGCAAAGATGTGAAGGTACTCTAGAGCAGTTTTTAGGAATCTCCCCCCACCCTCGTCACTAGTCCCATGTAATTGAGAGGCTCTGGAAAATCATTAATGAGTTCAGGCTGAAGTTAAACTAAGGCTATGCAGTACCTCATTACCAATACTGAAAGGGCACATCAAGGAAATTTGATAGTTGAATGTCAAGAAATTATTTATTACTTAGCTTTGACAGATTTCACTTTAAGCTAATGTCTGCATTTATTCATGGTTATATTTGTAGCAGCTTATAGGCTTCTAGGTTAGCCTCCTCTCCATGGTACTGAAAGGGCTCTGTGGCTTTGTCATTTGTCATAGGAAATTTTGGACTCTTTGTGGTATATTTTCTGGCCTGATTTCAGGATTTTAAGAATAAGGTTGCTGTGTTTAGTTTTCTGTTAACATCACGTTACCTGTAGAATATCTTTCTCTCAAACGAGCATGAATTAAATTCTTTGAAACAAAACAGTGATCGATAGTTTCGACAAAATTATATTACTGTAATGTATTATAGTTTTATATTTGTAAATTTAATAATATAATGATTCGGGTCTCTTTTGCAGCTAACACTCAGAATTAATGTAGTAATTTAGATAGTCTTAAGGTGAAGTTACCAAGTTTTGTTGTTCCATGTGTCTTTTACTGGGTTTTTGCCCCTCCTGTCTGTCTCAACAAAAATTATGGAGTTTTTGTTGTGACAAGGAAGAATAGACCTCACCATCTGGGCAGAAACATAATTTATCCAGACAAAACTAGTGTCAGGTTACCACCAGCAGTAACATGCTTTAGTGGCGCTAATTGTGCTTGAAATTTTTCAGTGTTCCATCTTCTTAAATATTTCCTCCTGTAACTGGGAATAAGCATCATGGGTGTCCCCACTGTGTTATGCTGTGCTCTGGAGAAGAAAAAAAGAAAAAAATGTTGTTGTCCTTCCTCAGTTAAAACTTTTTATCTTTTTAGCAACCCAACCTCTTTCTAAGCAATAGAGAGGATTTTAGCAGTAGGCAGTAACACCACCCTCTTTCAATGGATCATCATGTTTCTAATAGATAAGAGAAAGGAGAAATTGAATCACAGACATGCCAAAGGGAGTTTTTGGAGGCCATCTGTTCTTCTTGTCAATGGTACATCAAATCAGCCATGGCTGTGTCTAGTTAGGGGACCCTGAAGAGAGATGGAGATTCCCCAGTCTCTCTGCGTGATCTATTCCACTACAGTGCAGCAGTTATAACAATACAGTTTTTCTGAATATCTCAGCTACACCTCAGCTAATGTGCAGAACTGCTTCCTTTCTCTTTATTTTTTTTTCATGAGGAATGAGGTGAGATAATTGATCTTACTAAACAGATGTAACAGTATTCTTAGAGATTTGGTAACATATGCAAGAGCTACAGGCAGGCAGAGGAGACAGTTCAGCTATGGGATATTTAAACATATAGATGACCTTTTAAGCTTTGGTACAAGCCAGTACAGTGTCATCTAGACACTGGAGATGTGTTATATTGCATTGCCCTGAGTTATGCTGAGCTGGTTAAGTTTAGTCACCTCTATAACAGGAATGAAGACAGATTGCCTTCGGATAAAATTCAAAGTGGTAGAGCACAAAAAGTTCAACATATGTATAGCAGAACTCGAGAGGAAAGTAATTATGTCCATATTTTTTAAAATTGCGAATATTTCATGCCTCTCTAGATTTTTTTTTTTTACTGCTTTTGGATAGTTATTGCTTCTCTATCCCTACTTGCCTCAGTGTGGTAAGGTCCCTGCAATTCCAGAATTTGACTCCCGGAAAATGGTACACACAAAGCGGAGCCGACTTGCTCAAAATTTATTCAGCTGGTGTCAGAGACATAGTTGCAGTGTTTTCACACGTCACCTGTTGGAAATGCTGTTTTGAACAAAGCAGCTTGCAGAAAGGCATTAAGAATTGTGGGTATCACCTGGGATTTTGCCTTCAGGATAGTAACAGAAATGTGGAGCTTGAGTGTACTTTCACCTTGTCTCATAGCTTTTCCTTACTCACTCTTCAAAGCTATGCATAGACCCAGTAATATTTAAGATACCTTCTCTGGGTTTTTTTCCTATCTGCCTATTTTTTGATGCATAATTAACTTTTACAAGAAATTCCTTACTTGTATCTCCTGCTCCTCAGACCAGCAGTAGCCTGAATTGTAACGCATTGTTGAATTTCATGTTCTTGGTTTATAAACCTTTATAACTGCTCTCCAACTGCACTGATCTATGTGATTCTTGAATATTTGAGTAAGTAGAGATTTAACGCTTATAATCATTACAATTATTCAGAAAATTTGGAAAAGTAAGTAAATTACTTGTTCTCTGAAGGTGCCTACTTTTTTCCATTGACCATAGGGGTAATCTTGGGTGACCAGCTCAAATACAGGAGTCTAGCATTTAGCTGAGTTTTAGTCTGAATTTAGCTGAGATAAGTCCCAGTCTTGCCTCCCTTTAACAAAGGACCTTTGGAGTTATTTGAAAACAATATGTTTAATCAGTAATGCAGTTTTAGTGAAATATACTAAAAAATGCATTCTACTTGGTGACAGTTGTATTTGTGAATTTGTCATGTTTGTACATAATTGATCTTTGATATACTAGGGATCTCTTTAAAATAGATGGATGATAGAAATAAGTTTCCTTTAAAAACATAGCTTTGAGGTTTGAACATATTAAGGTGCATAGAGTTTATATCTTGAGCACAAATAGCTACTGCTGATTTAGTTTAATCTTAAAATTTTCAGAGTCATTTCAGTTGCAAATATTTTCTTAAATGAAGGAAATCCAAACATACGCTAGGTGGCAGTAGAAAAAAAGAATATATGGCTTGCTTGGCTTGAGGGTTCTAGTCTAGAACAAAGAACAGTGTTTAATCAAATTGAAAGTTAATTTTCTCTTGGTATGTTAAGAGAGACTTTCACAGATAGCTACATCACTTTCCTAGAAAATACTTTGTGTGGGTCATTAAAACTTCCTCTTTTGATTTTATTTACTTTATAAGGCATGAAAGGTTCTATAGAAACCTTCCTTCAAATGGTTTTTTTTGTGCTATTGATCAAAATGTGATATTTGTATCATCATATTAGAAGATGATAATGAGAATACTCATGTACCAGTTTACCAGGTCTTTAAAGGAAAGCTTTGAAA